>NW_024609771.1:222500-237500 GCF_018296145.1 Oncorhynchus tshawytscha
CAGGAGAGAGAGGAGAGACAGGTTAGAGAGAGAGGGAGAGACAGGTTAGACAGGTTAGAGGAGGGAGAGACAGGTTAGAGGAGAGGAGAGACAGGTTAGAGAGAGAGAGGGTTTAGAGGACAGGGAGGAGAGAGGTTAGAGGAGAGGAGAGACAGGTTAGAGGAGAGGAGAGACAGGTTAGAGGAGAGGAGAGACAGGTTAGAGGAGAGGAGAGACAGGTTTAGAGGAGAGACAGGTTAGAGGAGAGGAGGAGGAGAGGAGAGACAGGTTAGAGGAGAGAGGTTAGAGGAGAGAGAGACAGGTTAGACAGGTTAGAGGAGAGGAGAGACAGGTTAGAGGAGGAGAGGAGAGACAGGTTAGAGGAGGAGAGACAGGGAGAGGAGAGACAGGTTAGAGGAGAGGAGAGACAGGTTAGAGGAGGAGAGACAGGTTAGAGGAGAGGAGAGACAGGTTAGACAGGGAGAGGAGAGACAGGTTAGTTAGGGAGGAGAGACAGGAGGAGACAGGAGACAGGTTAGAGGAGAGACAGGTTAGAGGAGAGGAGAGACAGGTTAGAGGAGAGGAGAGACAGGTTAGAGGAGAGGAGAGACAGGTTAGAGGAGAGGAGAGACAGGTTAGAGGAGAGGAGAGACAGGTTAGAGGAGAGGAGAGACAGGTTAGAGGAGAGGAGAGACAGGTTAGAGGAGAGACAGGTTAGAGGAGAGGAGAGACAGGTTAGAGGAGAGGAGAGACAGGTTAGAGGAGAGACAGGTTAGAGGAGAGGAGAGAGGAGACAGGAGAGACAGGTTAGGAAGGAGAGAGGGAGAGACAGGTTAGAGGAGGAGAGACAGGTTAGAGGAGAGGAGAGACAGGTTAGAGGAGAGGAGAGACAGGTTAGAGGAGAGGAGAGGAGAGACAGGTTAGAGGAGAGGAGAGACAGGCTAGAGAGACAGGAGAGGAGAGACAGGTTAGAGGAGAGACAGGAGAGAGAGAGACAGGTTAGAGGAGAGACAGACAGGCTAGAGGAGAGAGGTTAGAGGAGAGGAGAGACAGGTTAGAGGGAGGAGAGACAGGTTAGAGGAGAGGAGAGACAGGTTAGAGGAGAGGAGAGACAGGTTAGAGGAGAGGAGAGACAGGTTAGAGGAGAGACAGGTTAGAGGAGAGACAGGTTAGAGGAGAGACAGGTTAGAGGAGAGGAGAGACAGGTTAGAGGAGAGACAGGTTAGAGGAGAGGAGAGACAGGTTGGAGGAGAGCCGTCGTTTGACCACTCCAGGTGTGTGTGTTGAGGTGGCAGAAGATCACCTAGATTAGTGTGTGTGTTGAGGAGGTGGTAGATTTATAGAGCCAATTAAAGGCAAGGTCACCCCCTAGTATAGCTTTAATATTAATGCTCCGTTTATCGGCCAACGTGGCACCTCGATCTCCCTTCAGCGATGTGATTCGGGCCTTTATGAGTCGCTGGATGGAATCAGGTAAAGGTTTCTGTCAAGATGTATTGCCTATTAGGCCTGAGGGGATGTATTCACCATATATGATTTCTTGGCAAAAAAATGCTTTGCTTAGTCATTAACTCATTTAATTTCCTGATCGTTGTCCCGTTTTCTCGGTTTAGGGGGCGCCGTTCACCGCTGTTCTGCTGAGCCCCTTTAGTTCCCCTCCTGCCTGCAACTGCGACCAATCAGAATAAGGGACTCGCTGTTAAACAGGAGCCTCGTCCAATCACAGTTGATCTGAGCGGGGCAGACGGCTTGTGAATGGAACTTTTAGTTGAGTCTGTTTTCAGCCTGAGAAGAGAGACCTGGGCGCAGACTACCGGAGGATCTATACCGGGGAGAAAAACGGACTCTTAACATTCGAGAAAGTCTTTTTTTTTTCTTGTGTAAAATTCCGTTCTTTCCTGTTTAGGTATTTTCAGTTGAAAAGGTTGTGTTCCGGTTCCCGTCTAGCGGACCGAGGCAGGTGTTCGGTTCGCGCTCTCCGCGCCGCTCGAGATGTTCTGAAAGGAGCGCGAGACGCCCGCTCTCCAACCGTCGCTTTGATTCTTGTTGTTCAAAGTAACTTTTCTGGATATAAAACCCTGAACAAATAACCGATTTGTTATATATATATATATATATTGTAAGGTTGTTTTTCGGAGGAAACGAAGACACTGTGTCGTTTAATCGGAACATTTCCAGCTGTCTCGTCGTCTTGTTTTAGATGTAAAAACGGTGTCGCGGTGTGTCGTCCCTGTCCTCCGCTCAACGCGGTGTGTTTTGGGTTTTTATACGGACTGACTCGCAACTGAACTGCTCCGTTTCACCTGGTTTAGTTGGTAGAAATTCGGGGTTGAATGTAACTAACGGAAGGTGTGTTTCTGGTTGTTTAACCTGTTGGCTGGCTCCTGTAACCGGAGACGAGCGGCAAGCGGACCGGAGAGAGAGGTGGAGAGTTTCCGCTACATTTTTACCCCGCTTGAATGGTTAATTCATAGTTAACCTGAATATTTAACTACGGGTTTTCTGAAGCCCAAAGTGCTGCTTCATAACAAACTTGGACTCGGTTCTGGTAAACAGACCAGAATGGTTAACAAATATTTATTTTCTCCGTAATCACCACAATAAGCCCGAATGGATCATTTATGTGCTTTATTGACCGACATTAATTCCGTCTAAACATCCACATGATCTGCCGGACAAATCCCAGCTGAAGACATCACAACAAGCAGGGATTTATCGGAGCCGGACTTGCTGATATAATCGGATCAATCCAAATCCCACTCTCTCTCCATCTCTCTCTCTCTCTCTCTCTCTCTCTCTCTCTCTCTCTCTCTGTCTCTGTCTCTCTGTCTCTCTCTCTCTCTCTCTCTCTCTCTCTCTCTCTCTCTCTGTCTCTCTCTCTCTCTCTGTCTCTCTGTCTCTCTCTCTCTCTCTCTGTCTCTCTCTCTCTGTCTCTCTCTCTCTCTGTCTCTGTCTCTCTCTCTCTCTGTCTCTCTCTGTCTCTCTCTCTCTCTCTCTCTCTCTCTCTCTCTCTCTCTCTCTCTCTCTCTCTCTCTCTCGGATGTATTAATTCTGCTCCTGCGGGATCACTGGTAATGAACATGAGATATCGCAGGAGACAGAAACCTACCGAGCCCCGGAGAGGCGAGTGTGAGGGACTTTATTAAAGGCAAACCGAGAGGCCAAGCTGCCAGGACCGGGAAGGAGCTGTTCCTGTCACTGGTTGAGTTGTTGATCAGCCCGGGCACAACGGGACGCGAGGGAATTGTCACCGGGGGACGGTGGGAGGGACTCTGATTCAGCGACCCACGGGGAGGAGACACCCACCCCAGAGGGCCTGTTAGCCGGCCAGTCCTCCAGGGGGAAGCCGGTGAAGGTGACGCACTGTGGAGCAAGTGGAAGCCCTTCATCTCACATTTCTCTCCTTTCTCCTCCTCTCCGTTTCCCTCGTGCTCAGCGCACCGGAAGAGGCTCCAACAACATGAAAACACAACCGGAGACTTCTTGCATTAAACCGACCAAACCCATCCGTGGATTCCCCGTGGATCACCTCTCTAATATGAAGCCTCTCCATTCTAATGGAATTACGCGCAAGGGTCGCGCCGCCGTGGGAGCTGTTCCGCCCGGGGCGACATGGATCACGATGCCGCCCGGGGCGACCCGCGGCCCAACACAGAGAGGGGTGAAGCTGGGACTGTGGAGCTTCAGCTGTAGCTGGTGGTCTCTCTTCCTGCTCCTCCTCAGCGGCTGGATAAGCATGTTGAATGCACAAGGTAAGAGCTGTTTATGATACCTCTACTCATCTCTTCTTCTCCCCTCTCCTGGTCTGGTATCAGTGATGTTCTTTCTCCTGGTCTGGTATCAGTGATGTTCTTCTCCTGGTCTGGTATCAGTGATGTTCTTCTCCTGGTCTGGTATCAGTGATGTTCTTCTCCTGGTCTGGTATCAGTGATGTTCTTCTCCTGGTCTGGTATCAGTGATGTTCTTCTCCTGGTCTGGTATCAGTGATGTTCTTCTCCTGTCAGTGATGTTGTCTGTCATGGTCGTGGTTCATTCCTCCTGTATGTGTAGACATGATTCCATCCTTAATATTGTTCTATGTGTTGCTGTGTCTGGTCCATCTCCTTCCCCCTGGACACGGATACAGACTAAGGTTCAAACAAAAAGGGCCAAAGACTCTTTTATTCCCAATTCAATTTTGCAACTTTAAACAAACGTTGGACTAATTGGACTGAACACTTACGCTATGAAACAGCACTTCTTCTCCTGCCTATTGCCTTGTAAATATCCTCTGCTATTTATTCTACCTTTTTAGATGGTGTATGTTTTATTACTGCTGCAAGATGAGTTGTCTCTTTGAGGACATTCAAGTTTTCTGAATCTGAATATGAATCTCATTATAAATATGAATATGAATTTGAATCTGAATGTAAATCTGAATATGAATATGAATTTGAATCTGAATGTAAATCTGAATATGAATCTGAATATGAATCTGAATCTGTTTGGACATGACTCTATTCTAATAGTGTTGTAGTTGATTTACATCCACGTGTTGAATAGCCATAAGATACTGAATTACAAGGATTCTCTGTCTGCTGTGGGTCGGTGTTGGTAGTCTGTATATCAGCCTGCAGACTGTCTGCTGTGGGTGGGTGGGTGTAGTCTGTATATCAGCCTGCAGACTGCCTGCTGTGGGTGGGTGTAGTCTGTATATCAGCCTGCAGACTGCCTGCTGTGGGTGGGTGTAGTCTGTATATCAGCCTGCAGACTGCCTGCTGTGGGTGGGTGTAGTCTGTATATCAGCCTGCAGACTGCCTGCTGTGGGTGGGTGTAGTCTGTGTAGTCTGTATATCAGCCTGCAGACTGCCTGCTGTGGGTGGGTGTAGTCTCAGCCTGCAGACCTGCAGACTATCAGCCTGCAGACTGCCTGCTGGGTGGGTGTAGTCTGTATATCAGCCTGCAGACTGCCTGCTGTGGGTGGGGTGTAGTCTGTATATCAGCCTGCAGACTGCCTGCTGTGGGTGGGTGTAGTCTGTATATCAGCCTGCAGACTGCCTGCTGTGGGTGGGTGTAGTCTGTATATCAGCCTGCAGACTGCCTGCTGTGGGTGGGTGTAGTCTGTATATCAGCCTGCAGACTGTCTGCTGTGGGTGGGTGTAGTCTGTATATCAGCCTGCAGACTGCCTGCTGTGGGTGGGTGTAGTCTGTATATCAGCCTGCAGACTGCCTGCTGTGGGTGGGTGTAGTCTGTATATCAGCCTGCAGACTGCCTGCTGTGGGTGGGTGTAGTCTGTATATCAGCCTGCAGACTGCCTGCTGTGGGTGGGTGTAGTCTGTATATCATCAGCCTGCAGACTGCAGACTGCTGTGGGTGGGTGTAGTCTGTATATCAGCCTGCAGACTGTATATCAGCCTGCTGCCTGCTGTGGGTGGGTGTAGTCTGTATATCAGCCTGCAGACTGCCTGCTGTGGGTGGGTGTAGTCTGTATATCAGCCTGCAGACTGCCTGCTGTGGGTGGGTGTAGTCTGTATATCAGCCTGCAGACTGCCTGCTGTGGGTGGGTGTAGTCTGTCAGCCTGCAGACTCAGTGCAGACTGTCTGCTGCTGTGGGTGGGTGTAGTCTGTATATCAGCCTGCAGACTGCCTGCTGTGGGTGGGTGTAGTCTGTATATCAGCCTGCAGACTGCCTGCTGTGGGTGGGTGTAGTCTGTAGTCTGTATATCATCAGCCTGTGGGTGGGTGTAGTCTGTATATCAGCCTGCAACTGTATATCAGCCTGCAGACTGCTGCTGTAGGTGGGTGTAGTCTCAGCCTGCAGACTGCCTGCTGTGGGTGGGTGTAGTCTGTATATCAGCCTGCAGACTGCCTGCTGTGGGTGGGTGTAGTCTGTATATCAGCCTGCAGACTGCCTGCTGTGGGTGGGTGTAGTCTGTATATCAGCCTGCAGACTGTCTGCTGTGGGTGGGTGTATATCAGCCTGCAGACTGCCTGCTGTGGGTGGGTGTAGTCTGTATATCAGCCTGCAGACTGCCTGTGGGTGGGTGTAGTCTGTATATCAGCCTGCAGACTGCCTGCTGTGGGTGGGTGTAGTCTGTATATCAGCCTGCAGACTGCCTGCTGTGGGTGGGTGTAGTCTGTATATCAGCCTGCAGACTGTCTGTATATCAGCCTGCAGACTGCCTGCTGTGGGTGGGTGTAGTCTGTATATCAGCCTGCAGACTGCCTGCTGTGGGTGGGTGTAGTCTGTATATCAGCCTGCAGACTGCCTGCTGTGGGTGGGTGTAGTCTGTATATCAGCCTGCAGACTGCCTGCTGTGGGTGGGTGTAGTCTGTATATCAGCCTGCAGACTGCCTGCTGTGGGTGGGTGTGGTCTGTATATCAGCCTGCAGACTGCCTGCTGCTGCCTGCAGACTGCCTGTGTGGGTGGGTGTAGTCTGTATATCAGCCTGCAGACTGCCTGCTGTGGGTGGGTGTAGTCTGTATATCAGCCTGCAGACTGCCTGGTGTAGTCTGTATATCAGCCTGCAGACTGCCTGCTGTGGGTGGGTGTAGTCTGTATATCAGCCTGCAGACTGCCTGCTGTGGGTGGGTGTAGTCTGTATATCAGCCTGCAGACTGCCTGCTGTGGGTGGGTGTAGTCTGTATATCAGCCTGCAGACTGCCTGCTGTAGGTGGGTGTAGTCTGTATATCAGCCTCTAGGCTGTATGGAGAGGTTCTTATGTAGACACCAGTCCATCCATAATAGTAGCAGCCTAAGTAAGATTAAAGATGTGTCGTACATTTACGTTTTAGTCATTATCCAGAGAGACTTACAGGAGCTATTGGGGTTTAAGTACCTTGCTCAAGGGCACATTGGCGCACAGATTTTTCATGTATTCTGCTAAGGGATTCATACCAGCGACCTTTCGGGTACTGACCCAACCATCTAATTGCTAGGCTACCTGCTAGGTTACTAGTATATAGAATGGCCAAGGTTATAGATGTGTAGTATATAGAATGGCCAAGGTTATAGATGTGTAGTATATAGAATGGCCAAGGTACGGTTATAGATGTGTAGTATATAGAATGGCCAAGGTACGGTTATAGATGTGTAGTATATAGAATGGCCAAGGTACGGTTATAGATGTGTAGTATATAGAATGGCCAAGGTGAGGTTATAGATGTGTAGTATGTAGAATGGCCAAGGTTATAGATGTGTAGTATATAGAATGGCCAAGGTACGGTTATAGGTGTGTAGTATGTAGAATGGCCAAGGTTATAGATGTGTAGTATATAGAATGGCCAAGGTTATAGATGTGTATTATATAAAATGGCCAAGGTACGGTTATAGATGTGTAGTGTATAGAAGGTAAAATTAAAGCCTCTCCTCTGGGCTGAGTTCAGTCTGTAGACTAATCTGGACTAGCAGGTTCTCTATAGACCTCTATAGAGGAGTACAGCCATCATATGTTGCTGTTGTTCTAGTTGTTCAGATTGATATGCTGTTCTGTATTCAGACCATTAATACTACTACTGCTGTAGGCACACACACACACACACACACACACACACACACACACACACACACACACACACACACACACACACACACACACACACACACACACACACACACACACACACACACACACACACACACAGGGTCAGGTTATGGAAATGAGTTGGACAAATCTGCAGTATGGATTGAGTGCTGGTTGGAATGGGGAGCGTTTTGTGCAGTGCCGTGATTGGCTTCGACTAGAAATATATGTGAGAGTGGTGAGGTGGTGTAAGGTGAGTGTGTGTGTCTATGTTAATGCTGTTGTTGTTTATGGTAATGAGTGGATCGACCGCCTGTCTGTCAGTGTGTGTGTGTGTGTGTGTGTGTGTCTACAGGGAGGGGGGTGTTGTGTGTATACAGTCCCATAACATCGATAATCCCCTACTCAGTCAATGACCTGCTTACTGTGTTTCCCTTCAACACACACACACACACACACACACACACACACACACACACACACACACACACACACACACACACACACTCCCTCCCTCCCTCCCTCCCTCCCTCCCTCCCTCCCTCCCTCCCTCCCTCCCTCCCTCCCTCCCTCCCTCCCTCCCTCCCTCCCTCCCTCGCTGTGGTATGAATTAAAACACCCCTCTAGTTATATTCAAACCGTTTTACAGTGATCTGACACCAGCTGTCTAGATGAATGGTCCACCCGTGACAGCGTGTGTGTGCGTGCACGGTGTGTGTCTGTTTCTGTGCCTACGTCTGTGTGTGTTTGGTGTGTGTGTAGTGTTTGTGTGAATTTTATGTGTATGTGAGTTTGTCTATGTGAGTCTGTGTGTGAGTGTACTGTGTGTGTGTGTGTCTGTGTATGAGTGTGTGTGTGTGTCTCTGTGTGTGTGTGTGTGTGTGTGAGAGAGAGAGAGTCTGTGTGTGTGTTTGAGAGTCTGTGTGTGTGTGTGTGTTTGAGAGTCTGTGTATGTGTGTGAGAGAGAGAGAGTCTGTGTGTGTGTGTTTGAGAGTCTGTGTGTGTGTGTGAGAGAGACAGTCTGTGTATGTGTGTGTGTGTGTGTGAGAGAGAGTCTGTGTGTGTGTTTGAGAGTCTGTGTGTGTGTGTGTGAGAGAGAGACAGTCTGTGTGTGTGTGTGTATGTGTGTGTGTGTGAGAGAGAGAGCCAGTCTGTATGTGTGTGTGTGTGTGAGAGAGAGACAGTCTGTGTGTGTGTGTGTGTGTGTGTGTGTGTGTGTGTGTGTGTGTGTGTGTGTGTGTGTGTGTGTGTGTGTGTGTGTGTGTGTGTGTGAAAGAGACAGTCTGTGTGTGTGTGTATGTGTGAGAGAGAGACAGTCTGTGTGTGTAATGACTCAACTGAACCATTCAGAGTTAATGACCCACCTTAACCATTCAGAGTTAATGACTCACCTTAACCATTCAGAGTTAATGACTCACCTTAACCATTCAGAGTTAATGACTCACCTGAACCATTCAGAGGTAATGACTCACCTTAACCATTCAGAGTTAATGACTCACCTTAACCATTCAGAGTTAATGACTCACCTTAACCATTCAGAGTTAATGACTCACCTGAACCATTCAGAGGTAATGACTCACCTGAACCATTCAGAGTTAATGACTCACCTTAACGATTCAGAGTTAATGACTCACCTTAACGATTCAGAGGTAATGACTCACCTGAACCATTCAGAGTTAATGACTCACCTGAACCATTCAGAGTTAATACCTGAACTGAACCATAAACACTTCCAAATTTGATGTTCGAGAAATGAGATGAACTTCTAATTGTGACATGAGACTGTGAGAGCTTGTTGGTGTGTTTGTCTGTGTGTGAGTGAGTGAGTGTGTGTGTGTGTGTGTGTGTGTGTGTGTGTGTGTGCGTGGAGCAGAGGAATGCAATAGTGTTGATTTGTCTGTCACAGAGCAGCACCTGCAGTTCAGTCAATGGTAACACTAGGACGCCTACCTAAAGTTCTCTCTCTCTCCTTTTTCTCTCTCTCTCTCTCTCTCTCTCTCTGTCTCTCTCTCTCCTTCTCCTCCTCTTCTCTCCCTATGTCTTCTTCCATCTCTCTCCCTCTTACTCTCTTCCTCCATCTCTCTCACTCCTCTTCTCTGTCTCTTTCATTCTCTCTCTCCATCTCTTCCCTCTCTCGTTATTTAAGTGTGGGCCTAACTCCTCTCCTCTCAGGGAGTGTTGAGACATCTCCATCCATCCTCCTGTCTTGTCAAGGTCTGTTAAAAACCACTGTCCTCCTCAGCTCATCTCCCTGTCCTGGCCTGTCCTGTCCTGTCCTGTCCTGGCTGCGTGTGTCTGTGTGAGAGTTTGAGTGTGTGCCACTGTCCTGTGCCAGCCAAGCCCAGGGGGAGCGTGATCCTGGAGGGGTGGGTATTGATCCGATCAGTTACGCCAGCCATCCAATCGAAGCCCATAAATTGGTCTGGCGTTGAGTAGAGTTGACCCCTTCCTCTCCTCTTCCCTTTCATCTAACTTTTATTATGATGTTGATCCCTTTTTCTCCACGGACAATCAATGTGTCACCCCTCCTCCCCTCCTCTCCTCACCCTTACCCTCCTCCCCTCACCCTCGTCCTCCCCATCCTCTCTCTCCCCCTCCTCCCCCCTCTCTCCTCACCCTTCTCCCGTCACCCTCCTCCCTGCCTCATAAATGTGTCCGTTTATACGAGGCGATGTGGATTCTGGCAGGAGATTTAATAAAGCACATCCATCTTTCATTTGAGAGCTGGAGAGACTGACAGAGGTTTACAATCCTCTCCTCTCTGCTGTAGTCTACAGTCAGTCAGTCAGCTAGTCGGCAAGTCAGCCAGTCAATCGGCCAGTCGATCAGTCAGTCATCATCAACCTAGGGCCTTATCAGGTCAAAAAGTAATTCAATAAGTGGAGCATTAGTGATGCACATTAGAACTTTACTGGCAGTGGTGTAAAGTACTTGCGTAAAAATACATTAAAATACTACTGTAGTAGTTTTGGGGTATCTGGTCGACCGGCATGGCCGATTAATTAGGGCCGATTTCAAGTTTTCCTAACAATGGGTAATTGGCATTTTTGGACGCCGATTATGGCTGATTACATTGCACTCCACGAGGAGACTGACTACCTGTTACGCGTCTGCAGCAAGGGGTCAAAGTAAGTTGCTAGCTAGCATTAAACTTATCTTATAAAAACAATAAATCTTAACATGATCACTAGTTAACTACACATGGTTGATGATATTACTAGGTTAACTAGCTTGTCCTGCGTTGCATGTAATCAATGCGGTGCCTGTTAATTTATAATTGAATCCCAGCCTACTTCGCCAAACGGGGGATGATTTAACAAGCTCATTTGCAAAAAAAGCTCTGTCGTTGCACCAATGTACCTAACCATCAACATCAATGCCTTTCTTAAAATCAATAAACAAGTATATATTTTTAAACCTGCATATTTAGTTAAAATAAATTCATGTTAGCAGGCAATATTAACCATTATTTAAAAAAATTGTGTCACTTCTCTTGCGTTCAGTGCAGCAGAGTCAGGGTATATGCAGCAGAGTCAGGGTATATGCAGCAGAGTCAGGGTATATGCAGCAGAGTCAGGGTATATGCAGCAGAGTCAGGGTATATGCAGCAGAGTCAGGGTATATGCAGCAGAGTCAGGGTATATGCAGCAGAGTCAGGGTATATGCAGCAGAGTCAGGGTATATGCAGCAGAGTCAGGGTATATGTAGCAGAGTCAGGGTATATGCAACAGTTTGGGCCGTCTGGCTCGTTGCGCACTGTGTGAAGAACATTTCTTCCTAACAAAGGCCGTAATTAATTTGCCAGAATTTAAAATAATTATGACATAACATTGAAGGTTGTGCAACGTAACAGCAATATTTATACTTAGGGTTGCCACCTGTTCCATAAAATACAGAACGGTTCTGTATTTCACTGAAAGAATAAACGTTTTGTTTTCGAAATGATAGTTTCCGGATCTGACCATATTAATGATCTAAGGCTCGTATTTCTGTGTGTTTATTATATTATAATTAAGTCTATGATTTGATATTTGATAGAGCAGTCTGACTGAGTGGTGGTAGGCAGCAGCAGGCTCGTAAGCATTCATTCAAACAGCACTTTACTGCGTTTGCCAACAGCTCTTAGCAATGCTTAGCAATGCTGAGATTGACTCCTATCGACTCCCGAGAGGCTGGCAATACTATAGTGCCTATAAGAGCATCCAATAGTCAAATGTATATGAAGTACAAATGGGAGAGAGAAATAGTCCAATCATTCCTATAATAACTACAACCTGAAACTTCTTAACTGGGAATATTGAAGACTCATATTAAAAGGAACCACCCAGCTTTCATATGTTCTCATGTTCTGAGCAAGGAACTGAAACATCAGCTTTTTTACATGGCAAATATTGCACTTTTACTTTCTTCTCCAACACTTTGTTTTTGCATTATTTAAACCAAATTGAACATGTTTCATTATTTATTTGAGAATAAATAGATTTTTATTAATGTATTATATTAAGTTAAAATAAAAGTGTTAATTCAGTATTGTTGTAATTTTCATTATTACAAATATATATATAAAAATCGCCTTTTTTTGGTCCTCCAATAATTAGTAGACAAATTTTACTTTTACTTCACAACACTCCTAAATGTATTTTTTAAATTTGATTTATTTCACCTTTATTTAACCAGGTAGACTAGTTGAGAACAAGTTCTCATTTACAATTGCGACCTGGCGAAGATAAAGCAAAGCAGTTCGACACATACAACAACACAGAGTTACACATGGAGTAAAGCAAACATACAGTCAATAATACAGTAGAAAAATAAGTCTATATACAATGTGAGCAAATGAGGTGAGTTAAAACTTCTTGTGACTCCCCATCCCGGGTCCGGGAGCGTAATCATCGCCTGACACTAATTAGCATAATGCAACGGACATAAATCTTCCTAGAAAATCTTCCTATTCATGAAAATCACAAGTGAAATCTATTGGAACACAGCTTAGCCTTTTGTTAATCACCCTGTCATCTCAGATTTTCAAAATATGCTTTACAGCCAAAGCTAGACAAGCATTTGTGTAAGTTTATCGATAGCCTAGCATAGCATTATGCCTTGCTAGCAGCAACCTTGTCACGAAAATCAGAAAAGCAATCAAATTAAATTGTTTACCTTTGATGAACTTCGGATGTTTTCACTCACGAGACTCCCAGGTAGACAGCCAAAATTCATTTTTCCCCAAATATTATTTTTGTAGGCGAAATAGCCTACACGTTTGGCTGAGAAATCGCCCGGAAATTGCAGTCACGAAAACGGCAAAAAATATTCCAAATTAGCTCCATAATATCGACCGAAACATGGCAAACGTTGTTTATAATCAATCCCCAAGGTGTTTTTCAAATATCTATTCGATAATATATCCGTCGGGACAATTCGTTTTTCAGTAGGACCGATTGGAATAATGGCTACCTCTGTATTTTACGCGAGAGTCACCCTGGGAGCCATCAGGTGACCACTTATGCAATGTAGCCGCCTACGGCTATTCTTCAACATAAATGTGTAAAACTACGTCACAATGCTGTAGACACCTTGGGGAATACGTAGAAAGCTTAAGCTCGTTGATGGTACATTCAAAGCCATATAGGGAGTCATTGGAACGCAGCGCTTTCAAAACCTGGGGCACTTCCGGATTGGATTTTTCTCAGGCTTTCGCCTGCAATATCAGTTCTGTTATACTCACAGACAATATCTTTCCAGTTTTGGAAGCGTTAGAGTGTTTTCTATCCAAAGCTGTCAATTATATGCATATTCTAGCATCTTGTCCTGACAAAATATCCTGTTTAAAACGGGAACGTTTTTTTTCCAAAAATGAAAATACAGGATAAGGGAGGTAAATGCAAAAAAAGGCCATGGTGTAAAGTAAATACAATATAGCAAGTAAAACACTGGAATGGTAGATTTGCAGTGGAAGAATGTGCAAAGTAGAGAAATAATGGGGTGCAAAAATAAATAAATAAATAAATACTGTAGGGGGGAGAGGTAGTTGTTTGGGCTAAATTATAGATGGGCTCTGTACAGGTGCAGTAATCTGTAAACTGCTCTGACAGGTGGTGCTTAAAGCTAGTGAGGGAGATAAGTGTTTCCAGTTTAAGCTATTTTTGTAGTTCGTTCCAGTCATTGGCAGCAGAGAACTGGAAGGAGAGGCGGCCAAAGGAAGAATTGGTTTTGGGGGTGACCAGTGAGATAAACCTGCCGGAACGCGTCCTACAGGTGGGTGCTGCTATGGTAACCAGCGAGTTTAGATAAGGGGGGACTTTACCTAGCAGGGTCTTGTAGATGACCTGGAGCCAGTGGGTTTGGCGACGAGTATGAAGCGAGGGCCAGCCAACGAGAGCATACAGGTCGCAGTGGTGGGTAGTATATGGGGCTTTGGTGACAAAATTGATGGCACTGTGATGGACTGCATCCAATTTATTGAGTAGGGTATTGGAGGCTATTTTGTAGTCATTTCAGTCGCTGTAGTAGCTGACATGTACAGTGTTGAGTCATCCTCATACATAGACACACTGGCTTTACTCAAAGCCAGTAGCATGTCATAAGTAAAGATTGAAAAAAGTAAGGTGCCTAGACAGCTGCCCTGGGGAATTCCTGATTCTACCTGGATTATGTTGGATAGGCTTCCATTCTAGAACACCCTCTGTGTTCTGTTAGACAGGTAGCTCTTTATCCACAATATAGCAGGGGGTGTAAAGCCACAACACATTTTTCCAGCAGCAGACGATGATCAATAATGTCAAAAGCCACACTGAAGTCTGACAAAACAGCCCCCCCAATCTTTTCGTCATCAATTTATTTATCTCAGCCAATCATCAATCATTTATGTGTGAAGAGGTGTGTGTGTGTCCATGTGAAATGGTGTGTGTGTGTGTCCATGTGAAGAGGTGTGTGTGTGTCCATGCGAAATGGTGTGTGTGTGTGTCCATGTGAAGTGGTGTGTGTGCGTGTGGCGTGTGTGAAGTGGTGTGTGTGTGAAGTGGTGTGTGTGTGTGTGAAGTGGTGTGTGTGTGAAGTGGTGTGTGTATGTGTGTGTGAAGTGGTGTGTGTGTGTGTGAAGTGGTGTGTGTGTGAAGTGGTGTGTGTGTGTGTGTGTGTGTGAAGTGGTGTGTGTGTGTGTGTGAAGTGGTGTGTGTGGAGAAAGGGAGAGAAAGAGTACTGCACCTGGCTCCCCTTCACTCCACAACAGTAATCGTTAACGTGGAAACCAGGTCTGTGTAGATACAGAGTGAAAATGATGAAAGAGAGAGAGGAAGAGAGAGAGAATGTTCAGAGAGCTTTGAAATCAGAGCTGATGAGACATTGACCCCCCCATCTCTCTACAGGGTCAGTCTCAGTGCAGTATGTTTGATTGGTTGGGTTGAGTCATTCAGCTACTGAAGGCCTTTGGGTCTGCTTTGTCTAGGTTCTATTGTCACACACACACACACACACACACACACACCACACACGCATGCACGCACGCACACACACACAC
>NW_024609771.1:245000-260000 GCF_018296145.1 Oncorhynchus tshawytscha
GTAGTTTTGATAGGGAGCTGAGGTAGTTTTGATAGGGAGCTGAGGTAGTTTTGATAGGAGCTGAGGTAGTTTTAGCTTTTGATAGGGAGCTGAGGTAGTTTTGATAGGGAGCTGAGGTAGTTTTGATAGGGAGCTGAGGTAGTTTTGATAGGGAGCTGAGGTAGTTTTGATAGGGAGCTGAGGTTGTTTTGATAGGGAGCTGAGGTAGTTTTGATAGGGAGCTGAGGTAGTTTTGATAGGGAGCTGAGGTAGTTTTGATAGGGAGCTGAGGTAGTTTTGATAGGGAGCTGAGGTAGTTTTGATAGGGAGCTGAGGTAGTTTTGATAGGGAGCTGAGGTAGTTTTGATAGGGAGCTGAGGTAGTTTTGATAGGGAGCTGAGGTAGTTTTGCTAAGGAGCTGAGGTAGTTTTGATAGGGGCTGAGGTAGTTTTGATAGGGAGCTGAGGTAGTTTTGATAGGGAGCTGAGGTAGTTTTGATAGGGAGCTGAGGTTGTTTTGATAGGGAGCTGAGGTTGTTTTGATAGGGAGCTGAGGTAGTTTTGATAGGGAGCTGAGTTTTGATAGGGAGCTAGTTTTGATAGGGAGCTGAGTTTTGTAGTTTTGATAGGGAGCTGAGGTAGTTTTGATAGGGAGCTGAGGTAGTTTTGATAGGGAGCTGAGGTAGTTTTGATAGGGAGCTGAGGTAGTTTTGATAGGGAGCTGATAGGGGTAGTTTTGATAGGGAGCTGAGGTAGTTTTGATAGGGAGCTGAGGTAGTTTTGATAGGGAGCTGAGGTAGTTTTGATAGGGAGCTGAGGTAGTTTTGCTAAGGAGCTGAGGTAGTTTTGATAGGGAGCTGAGGTAGTTTTGATAGGGAGCTGAGGTAGTTTTGCTAAGGAGCTGAGGTAGTTTTGATAGGGAGCTGAGGTAGTTTTGATAGGGAGCTGAGGTAGTTTTTATAGGGAGCTGAGGTAGTTTTGATAGGGAGCTGAGGTAGTTTTGATAGGGAGCTGAGGTAGTTTTGCTAAGGAGCTGAGGTAGTTTTGATAGGGAGCTGAGGTAGTTTTGCTAAGGAGCTGAGGTAGTTTTGATAGGGAGCTGAGGTAGTTTTGATAGGGTGAATAGGTGTGTGTGTACGGTGTGTGAATAGGAGTGTGTGTACGGTGTGTGAATAGGAGTGTGTGTACGGTGTGTGAATAGGGGTTTGTGTATGGTGTGTGAATAGGAGTGTGTGTACGGTGTGTGAATAGGGGTGTGTGTATGGTGTGTGAATAGGAGTGTGTGCACGGTGTGTGTGTACGGTGTGTGAATAGGGGTGTGTGTACGGTGTGTGAATAGGGGTGTGTGTACGGTGTGTGAATAGGGGTGTGTGTACGGTGTGTGAATAGGTGTGTGTGAATAGGAGTGTGTGTTCGGTGTGTGTCTTCAGTACCTGATGCCAACTGTTTAGTGAGTCAGACTGCATGTCTGTGGAGACCCAGCCCCCTGTCCGCCTTGCCACCTGTCGGCATAGCGACCAGTCCAGGGAGTGTTTGGGGCGCAGCAGCAGGGTCATGTTACCCTCTCACCCCTCCCCTTCCCGAGGTGGATCCCTAACCAGCCTCATTGGCACCAGCTGTCGGTCTGTCCCACCGCAGGGACAGTGTGTGTGTGAGAGGGACAGTGTGTGTGTGAGAGGGACAGTGTGTGTGTGAGAGGGACAGTGTGTGTGTGTGAGAGGGACAGTGTGTGTGTGAGAGGGACAGTGTGTGTGTGTGAGAAGGACAGTGTGTGTGTGTGAGAGGGACAGTGTGTGTGTGAGAGGGACAGTGTGTGTGTGTGAGAGGGACAGTGTGTGTGTGAGAGGGACAGTGTGTGTGTGAGAGG
The DNA here is from genome assembly GCF_018296145.1 of Oncorhynchus tshawytscha. NCBI lineage: Eukaryota > Metazoa > Chordata > Actinopteri > Salmoniformes > Salmonidae > Oncorhynchus > Oncorhynchus tshawytscha. The sequence goes on from NW_024609771.1 coordinate 246,846, forward strand.
GACAGTGTGTGTGTGAGAGGGACAGTGTGTGTGTCTGTGTGTATAAGTGTGTGTGTTTATGTGTGTATGAGTGTGTGTATGAGTGTGTGTGTGTTTATGTATTTATGAGTGCGTGTATGAGTGTGTGTGTGTTTATGTGTGTATGAGTGCGTGTATGAGTGTGTGTGTGTTTATGTGTGTATGAGTGCGTGTATGAGTGAGTGTGTGTTTATGTGTGTATGAGTGTGTGTGGCTCAGTAAAGGGTATGTCTGTATTGCCCAGAGAACTATTCACGCTGAGGCAACTTTCCTCTACCTGATAGTTTGTGGTTTTAATCGACTGTTTTATGTTTCAGTCCCGTGTGCTTCCTCTCCTTCCTCTAGGTCACCAGGCTCCCTCTTCTTCCTCTAGGTCACCAGGTTCCCTCTCCTTCCTCTAGGTCACCAGGCTCCCTCTCCTTCCTCTAGGTCACCAGGCTCCCTCTTCTTCCTCTAGGTCACCAGGTTCCCTCTCCTTCCTCTAGGTCACCAGGCTCCCTCTCCTTCCTCTAGGTCACCAGGTTCCCTCTTCTTCCTCTAGGTCACCAGGTTCCCTCTCCTTCCTCTAGGTCACCAGGCTTCCTCTCCTTCCTCTAGGTCACCAGGCTCCCTCTTCTTCCTCTAGGTCACCAGGTTCCCTCTCCTTCCTCTAGGTCACCAGGCTCCCTCTCCTTCCTCTAGGTCACCAGGTTCCCTCTTCTTCCTCTAGGTCACCAGGTTCCCTCTCCTTCCTCTAGGTCACCAGGTTCCCTCTTCTTCCTCTAGGTCACCAGGTTCCCTCTCCTTCCTCTAGGTCACCAGGCTCCCTCTTCTTCCTCTAGGTCACCAGGCTCCCTCTTCTTCCTCTAGGTCACCAGGTTCCCTCTTCTTCCTCTAGGTCACCAGGCTCCCTCTCCTTCCTCTAGGTCACCAGGCTCCCTCTTCTTCCTCTAGGTCACCAGGTTCCCTCTTCTTCCTCTAGGTCACCAGGCTCCCTCTTCTTCCTCTAGGTCACCAGGTTCCCTCTCCTTCCTCTAGGTCACCAGGCTCCCTCTCCCTTCCTCTAGGTCACCAGGTTCCCTCTCCTTCCTCTAGGTCACCAGGCTCCCTCTCCTTCCTCTAGGTCACCAGGCTCCCTCTTCTTCCTCTAGGTCACCAGGTTCCCTCTTCTTCCTCTAGGTCACCAGGCTCCCTCTCCTTCCTCTAGGTCACCAGGCTCCCTCTCCTTCCTCTAGGTCACCAGGCTCCCTCTCCTTCCTCTAGGTCACCAGGCTCCCTCTTCTTCCTCTAGGTCACCAGGCTCCCTCTTCTTCCTCTAGGTCACCAGGCTCCCTCTCCTTCCTCTAGGTCACCAGGCTCCCTCTTCTTCCTCTAGGTCACCAGGCTCCCTCTCCTTCCTCTAGGTCACCAGGCTCCCTCTTCTTCCTCTAGGTCACCAGGCTCCCTCTCCTTCCTCTAGGTCACCAGGCTCCCTCTTCTTCCTCTAGGTCACCAGGCTCCCTCTCCTTCCTCTAGGTCACCAGGCTCCCTCTTCTTCCTCTAGGTCACCAGGCTCCCTCTCCTTCCTCTAGGTCACCAGGCTCCCTCTTCTTCCTCTAGGTCACCAGGTTCCCTCTCCTTCCTCTAGGTCACCAGGCTCCCTCTCCTTCCTCTAGGTCACCAGGCTCCCTCTTCTTCCTCTAGGTCACCAGGTTCCCTCTCCTTCCTCTAGGTCACCAGGCTCCCTCTCCTTCCTCTAGGTCACCAGGCTCCCTCTTCTTCCTCTAGGTCACCAGGCTCCCTCTCCTTCCTCTACGTCACCAGGCTCCCTCTCCTTCCTCTAGGTCACCAGGCTCCCTCTTCTTCCTCTAGGTCACCAGGCTCCCTCTCCTTCCTCTAGGTCACCAGGTTCCCTCTCCTTCCTCTAGGTCACCAGGTTCCCTCTCCTTCCTCTAGGTCACCAGGCTCCCTCTCCTTCCTCTAGGTCACCAGGCTCCCTCTCCTTCCTCTAGGTCACCAGGTTCCCTCTCCTTCCTCTAGGTCACCAGGCTCCCTCTCCTTCCTCTAGGTCACCAGGTTCCCTCTCCTTCCTCTAGGTCACCAGGTTCCCTCTCCTTCCTCTAGGTCACCAGGCTCCCTCTCCTTCCTCTAGGTCACCAGGTTCCCTCTCCTTCCTCTAGGTCACCAGGTTCCCTCTCCTTCCTCTAGGTCACCAGGTTCCCTCTCCTTCCTCTAGGTCACCAGGTTCCCTCTTCGGCCTCTAGGTCACCAGGTTCTCTCTCCTTCCTCTAGGTCACCAGGTTCCCTCTCCTTCCTCTAGGTCACCAGGCTCCCTCTCCTTCCTCTAGGTCACCAGGCTCCCTCTCCTTCCTCTAGGTCACCAGGTTCTCTCTCCTTCCTCTAGGTCACCAGGTTCTCTCTCCTTCCTCTAGGTCACCAGGTTCCCTCTCCTTCCTCTAGGTCACCAGGCTCCCTCTCCTTCCTCTAGGTCACCAGGCTCCCTCTTCTTCCTCTAGGTCACCAGGCTCCCTCTTCTTCCTCTAGGTCACCAGGTTCCCTCTTCTTCCTCTAGGTCACCAGGCTCCCTCTCCTTCCTCTAGGTCACCAGGCTCCCTCTCCTTCCTCTAGGTCACCAGGCTCCCTCTCCTTCCTCTAGGTCACCAGGCTCCCTCTTCTTCCTCTAGGTCACCAGGTTCCCTCTCCTTCCTCTAGGTCACCAGGTTCCCTCTTCTTCCTCTAGGTCACCAGGCTCCCTCTCCTTCCTCTACGTCACCAGGCTCCCTCTCCTTCCTCTAGGTCACCAGGTTCTCTCTCCTTCCTCTAGGTCACCAGGTTCCCTCTCCTTCCTCTAGGTCACCAGGTTCCCTCTTCTTCCTCTAGGTCACCAGGCTCCCTCTCCTTCCTCTAGGTCACCAGGTTCCCTCTTCTTCCTCTAGGTCACCAGGTTCCCTCTTCTTCCTCTAGGTCACCAGGTTCCCTCTCCTTCCTCTAGGTCACCAGGCTCCCTCTTCTTCCTCTAGGTCACCAGGTTCCCTCTTCTTCCTCTAGGTCACCAGGTTCCCTCTTCTTCCTCTACGTCACCAGGCTCCCTCTTCTTCCTCTAGGTCACCAGGCTCCCTCTCCTTCCTCTAGGTCACCAGGCTCCCTCTTCTTCCTCTAGGTCACCAGGTTCCCTCTCCTTCCTCTAGGTCACCAGGTTCCCTCTCCTTCCTCTAGGTCACCAGGTTCCCTCTCCTTCCTCTAGGTCACCAGGTTCCCTCTCCTTCCTCTAGGTCACCAGGTTCCCTCTCCTTCCTCTAGGTCACCAGGTTCCCTCTCCTTCCTCTAGGTCACCAGGCTCCCTCTCCTTCCTCTAGGTCACCAGGCTCCCTCTCCTTCCTCTAGGTCACCAGGCTCCCTCTCCTTCCTCTAGGTCACCAGGTTCCCTCTTCTTCCTCTAGGTCACCAGGCTCCCTCTCCTTCCTCTAGGTCACCAGGTTCCCTCTCCTTCCTCTAGGTCACCAGGCTCCCTCTCCTTCCTCTAGGTCACCAGGCTCCCTCTCCTTCCTCTAGGTCACCAGGTTCCCTCTCCTTCCTCTAGGTCACCAGGCTCCCTCTCCTTCCTCTAGGTCACCAGGCTCCCTCTCCTTCCTCTAGGTCACCAGGTTCCCTCTCCTTCCTCTAGGTCACCAGGTTCCCTCTCCTTCCTCTAGGTCACCAGGCTCCCTCTTCTTCCTCTAGGTCACCAGGCTCCCTCTCCTTCCTCTAGGTCACCAGGTTCCCTCTCCTTCCTCTAGGTCACCAGGTTCCCTCTCCTTCCTCTAGGTCACCAGGTTCTCTCTCCTTCCTCTAGGTCACCAGGCTCCCTCTCCTTCCTCTAGGTCACCAGGTTCCCTCTCCTTCCTCTAGGTCACCAGGCTCCCTCTCCTTCCTCTAGGTCACCAGGCTCCCTCTCCTTCCTGTAGGTCACCAGGTTCCCTCTCCTTCCTCTAGGTCACCAGGTTCCCTCTCCTTCCTCTAGGTCACCAGGTTCCCTCTTCTTCCTCTAGGTCACCAGGTTCTCTCTCCTTCATCTAGGTCACCAGGCTCCCTCTTCTTCCTCTACGTCACCAGGCTCCCTCTCCTTCCTCTACGTCACCAGGTTCCCTCTTCTTCCTCTAGGTCACCAGGTTCCCTCTCCTTCCTCTAGGTCACCAGGTTCCCTCTCCTTCCTCTAGGTCACCAGGCTCCCTCTCCTTCCTCTAGGTCACCAGGCTCCCTCTCCTTCCTCTAGGTCACCAGGCTCCCTCTCCTTCCTCTAGGTCACCAGGCTCCCTCTTCTTCCTCTAGGTCACCAGGCTCCCTCTTCTTCCTCTAGGTCACCAGGCTCCCTCTCCTTCCTCTAGGTCACCAGGTTCCCTCTCCTTCCTCTAGGTCACCAGGCTCCCTCTCCTTCCTCTAGGTCACCAGGCTCCCTCTCCTTCCTCTAGGTCACCAGGCTCCCTCTCCTTCCTCTCGGTCACCAGGCTCCCTCTCCTTCCTCTAGGTCACCAGGCTCCCTCTCCTTCCTCTAGGTCACCAGGCTCCCTCTTCTTCCTCTAGGTCACCAGGTTCCCTCTCTTCCTCTAGGTCACCAGGTTCCCTCTCCTTCCTCTAGGTCACCAGGCTCCCTCTCTAGGTCACCAGGCTCCCTCTTCTTCCTCCAGGTCACCAGGCTCCCTCTTCTTCCTCTAGGTCACCAGGTTCCCTCTCCTTCCTCTAGGTCACCAGGTTCCCTCTTCTTCCTCTAGGTCACCAGGTTCCCTCTTCTTCCTCTAGGTCACCAGGTTCCCTCTTCTTCCTCTAGGTCACCAGGCTCCCTCTCCTTCCTCTAGGTCACCAGGCTCCCTCTCCTTCCTCTAGGTCACCAGGTTCCCTCTTCTTCCTCTAGGTCACCAGGCTCCCTCTCCTTCCTCTAGGTCACCAGGTTCCCTCTTCTTCCTCTAGGTCACCAGGTTCCCTCTTCTTCCTCTAGGTCACCAGGTTCCCTCTTCTTCCTCTACGTCACCAGGTTCCCTCTCCTTCCTCTACGTCACCAGGCTCCCTCTTCTTCCTCTAGGTCACCAGGCTCCCTCTCCTTCCTCTACGTCACCAGGTTCCCTCTTCTTCCTCTAGGTCACCAGGTTCCCTCTCCTTCCTCTACGTCACCAGGTTCCCTCTTCTTCCTCTAGGTCACCAGGCTCCCTCTCCTTCCTCTACGTCACCAGGTTCCCTCTTCTTCCTCTAGGTCACCAGGTTCCCTCTTCTTCCTCTAGGTCACCAGGCTCCCTCTTCTTCCTCTAGGTCACCAGGCTCCCTCTCCTTCCTCTAGGTCACCAGGTTCCCTCTTCTTCCTCTAGGTCACCAGGCTCCCTCTTCTTCCTCTAGGTCACCAGGTTCCCTCTTCTTCCTCTAGGTCACCAGGCTCCCTCTTCTTCCTCTAGGTCACCAGGTTCCCTCTCCTTCCTCTAGGTCACCAGGCTCCCTCTCCTTCCTCTAGGTCACCAGGCTCCCTCTCCTTCCTCTAGGTCACCAGGCTCCCTCTCCTTCCTCTAGGTCACCAGGTTCTCTCTCCTTCCTCTAGGTCACCAGGTTCCCTCTTCTTCCTCTAGGTCACCAGGCTCCCTCTCCTTCCTCTAGGTCACCAGGCTCCCTCTCCTTCCTCTAGGTCACCAGGCTCCCTCTCCTTCCTCTAGGTCACCAGGCTCCCTCTCCTTCCTCTAGGTCACCAGGCTCCCTCTCCTTCCTCTAGGTCACCAGGTTCTCTCTCCTTCCTCTAGGTCACCAGGTTCCCTCTTCTTCCTCTAGGTCACCAGGCTCCCTCTTCTTCCTCTAGGTCACCAGGTTCCCTCTTCTTCCTCTAGGTCACCAGGCTCCCTCTCCTTCCTCTAGGTCACCAGGCTCCCTCTCCTTCCTCTAGGTCACCAGGTTCCCTCTCCTTCCTCTAGGTCACCAGGCTCCCTCTCCTTCCTCTAGGTCACCAGGTTCCCTCTTCTTCCTCTAGGTCACCAGGTTCCCTCTTCTTCCTCTAGGTCACCAGGCTCCCTCTCCTTCCTCTAGGTCACCAGGTTCCCTCTCCTTCCTCTAGGTCACCAGGCTCCCTCTTCTTCCTCTAGGTCACCAGGTTCCCTCTCCTTCCTCTAGGTCACCAGGCTCCCTCTTCTTCCTCTAGGTCACCAGGTTCCCTCTTCTTCCTCTAGGTCACCAGGTTCCCTCTCCTTCCTCTAGGTCACCAGGCTCCCTCTTCTTCCTCTAGGTCACCAGGCTCCCTCTCCTTCCTCTAGGTCACCAGGTTCTCTCTCCTTCCTCTAGGTCACCAGGCTCCCTCTTCTTCCTCTAGGTCACCAGGTTCCCTCTCCTTCCTCTAGGTCACCAGGTTCCCTCTCCTTCCTCTAGGTCACCAGGTTCCCTCTCCTTCCTCTAGGTCACCAGGTTCCCTCTTCTTCCTCTAGGTCACCAGGTTCCCTCTCCTTCCTCTAGGTCACCAGGTTCCCTCTTCGGCCTCTAGGTCACCAGGTTCCCTCTCCTTCCTCTACTTCACCAGGTACCCTCTCATTCCTCTAGGTCACCAGGTTCCCTCTCCTTCCTCTAGGTCACCAGGTTCCCTCTCCTTCCTCTAGGTCACCAGGTTCTCTCTTCGGCCTCTAGGTCACCAGGTTCCCTCTCCTTCCTCTAGGTCACCTGGTTCCCTCTTTGGCCTTTAGGTCACCAGGTTCCCTCTCCTTCCTCTAGGTCACCAGGTACCCTCTCCTTCCTCTAGGTCACCAGGTTCCCTCTTCGGCCTCTAGGTCACCAGGTTCCCTCTCCTTCCTCTAGGTCACCAGGTTCCCTCTTCGGCCTCTAGGTCACCAGGTTCTCTCTCCTTCCTCTAGGTCACCAGGTTCCCTCTCCTTCCTCTAGGTCACCAGGTTCCCTCTCCTTCCTCTAGGTCACCAGGTTCCCTCTCCTTCCTCTAGATCACCAGGTTCCCTCTCCTTCCTCTAGGTCACCAGGTTCTCTCTCCTGCCTCTAGGTCACCAGGTTCCCTCTCCTTCCTCTAGGTCACCAGGTTCCCTCTCCTTCTTCTAGGTCACCAGGTTCCCTCTTCGGCCTCCAGGTCACCAGGTTCAGGTTCCCTCTCCTTCCTCTAGGTCTAGGTCTTCCCAGGTGCCAGGTTCCCTCTCCTTCCTCTAGGTCACCAGGTTCCCTCTCCTTCCTCTAGGTCACCAGGTTCTCTCTCCTTCCTCTAGGTCACCAGGTTCCCTCTCCTTCCTCTAGGTCACCAGGTTCCCTCTCCTTCCTCTAGGTCACCAGGTTCCCTCTCCTTCCTCTAGGTCACCAGGTTCCCTCTCCTTCCTCTAGGTCACCAGGTTCCCTCTCCTTCCTCTAGGTCACCAGGTTCTCTCTCCTTCCTCTAGGTCACCAGGTTCTCTCTCCTTCCTCTAGGTCACCAGGTTCCCTCTCCTTCCTCTAGGTCACCAGGTTCCCTCTTCGGCCTCTAGGTCACCAGGCTGCTCGTTATGGAGCACACCTGTCACCATCGTTACGCTCACCTGGACTCCACCACCTCCGTGATCACCTTCCCTATATACCTCTCTCCCTTTAGTTCAGTTTAGTTTAGTTCAGTGTAATTAAAGAATGGGGGTCAGTGTAATTAGAGAATGTGGGGGGTCAGTGTAATTAGATAATGTGGGGGGTCAGTGTAATTAGAGAATGTGGGGGGTTAGTGTAATTAGATAATGTGGGGGTCCGTGTAATTAGAGAATGTGGGGGGTTAGTGTAATTAGAGAATGTGGGGGGTCAGTGTGTAATTAGAGAATGTGGGGGGTTAGTGTAATTAGAGAATGTGGCCGGGGTCAGTGTAATTAGAGAATGTGGGGGGTCAGTGTAATTAGAGAATGGGGGTCAGTGTAATTAGAGAATTTGGGGGTCAGTGTTATTAGAGAATGATGGGGGGACAGTGTAATTAGAGAATGTGGGGGGATCAGTGTAATTAGACAATGTGGGGGTCAGTGTAATTAGACAATGTGTGGGGGGTCAGTGTAATTAGACAATGTGGGGGGTCAGTGCATTTAGAGAATGTGGGGGGTCAGTGTAATTACAGAATGTAGGGGGGTTAGTGTAATTAGAGAATGTGGGGGGTCAGTGTAATTAGAGAATGTGGCGGGGTCAGTGTATTTAGAGAATGTGGGGGGGGGTCAGTGTAATTAAAGAATGGGGGTCAGTGTAATTAGAGAATGTGGGGGGCTCAGTGTATTTAGAGAATGTGGGGGTCAGTGTAATTAGAGAATGGGGGTCAGTGTAATTAGAGAATGTGTGGGGGTCAGTGTAATTAGAGAATGTGGGGGTCAGTGCAATTAGAGAATGTGGGGGGTCAGTGTAATTAGAGAATGTGTGGGGGGTTAGTGTAATTAGAGAATGTGGGGGGTCAGTGTAATTAGAGAATGTAGGGGGCAGTGTAATTAGAGAATGTGGGGGTCAGTGTAATTAGAGAATGTAGGGGGTCAGTGTAATTAGAGAATGTGGGGGGCTCAGTGTATTTAGAGAATGTGGGGGGTCAGTGTAATTAGAGAATGTGGGGGTCAGTGCAATTAGAGAATGTGGGGGGTCAGTGTAATTACATAATAATGTGGGGGGTCAGTGTAATTAGAGAATGTCGGGGGGTTAGTGTAATTAGAGAATGTGGGGGGTCAGTGTAATTAGAGAATGTGGGGGGTTAGTGTAATTAGAGAATGTGGGGGGTCAGTGTAATTAGAGAATTTGGGGGTCAGCGTTATTAGAGAATGATGGGGGTCAGTGTAATTAGAGAATGTGGGGGTGGGGTCAGTGTAATTAGAGAATGTGGGGGTGGGGTCAGTGTAATTAGAGAATGTGGGGGACAGTGTAATTAGAGAATGTGGGGGGTCAGTGTAATTCGAGAATGTGTGGGGGGTCAGTGTAATTAGAGAATGTGGGGGTCAGTGTAATTAGAGAATGTGGGGGGTCAGTGTAATTAGAATGTGGGGGGTTAGTGTAATTAGAGAATGTGGGGGTCAGTGTATTTAGACAATGTGGGGGGGGCATCAGTGTGGAAGTTGGACTCCTGTAGTAGGATGAATATCTAATCAGATGACATCATCAGCTGTAATTTACTCCTCAGTGAGACACGTGGAGAGAATACTTAGCAACCAACATGTGTGTGTGTGACTCTGTGTTTGTGTATGTGTGATTATGTGTGTGTGTGTGTGTGTGTGTGTGTGTGTGTGTGTGTGTGCTCGCAGTGTGTGTGTGCTCGCAGGGAAAGGGCATCTGTGGATAATCCACTCCCCCCTCTCCTTCTTTAGCCTCTCTCTGGAGGAGAGGGGGATGGAGGGAGGAGAGGAGAGGGGGATGGATGGAGGAGAGGAGAGGGGGATGGAGGAAGGAGAGGAGAGGGGATGGAGGGAGGAGAGGAGAGGGGGATGGAGGGAGGACAGGAGAGGGGATGGATGAAGGAGAGGAGAGGGGGATGGAGGGGGAGGAGAGGAGAGGAGAGGGGGGTGGAGGGAGGAGAGGAAAGGGGGGTGGAGGGAGGAGAGGAGAGGGGGATGGAGGGTGGAGAGGAGAGGGGGATGGATGGGATAGTGAACAAGGGGAGAGAAGTGAAAAGAAGATTATAAGAAGCCCAAAGATGAGTCTGAGTCTCCTGGCTGTGGAAGCAGTAAGGTTTTCACCATTAGAGTGAGAGGGAGACAGTTACAGATGAGTCTGAGTCTCCTGGCTGTGGAAGCAGTAAGCTTTTCACCATTAGAGTGAGAGGGAGACAGTTAGAGATGAGTCTGAGTCTCTTGGCTGTGGAAGCAGTAAGGTTTCCACCATTAGAGAGAGAGGGAGACAGTTACAGATGAGTCTGAGTCTCTTGGCTGTGGAAGCAGTAAGGTTTCCACCATTAGAGTGAGAGGGAGACAGTTACAGATGAGTCTGAGTCTCCTGGCTGTGGAAGCAGTAAGCTTTTCACCATTAGAGTGAGAGGGAGACAGTTACAGATGAGTCTGAGTCTCCTGGCTGTGGAAGCAGTAAGCTTTTCACCATTAGAGTGAGAGGGAGACAGTTACAGATGAGTCTGAGTCTCTTGGCTGTGGAAGCAGTAAGGTTTCCACCATTAGAGTGAGAGGGAGACAGTTACAGATGAGTCTGAGTCTCTTGGCTGTGGAAGCAGTAAGGTTTCCACCATTAGAGTGAGAGGGAGACAGTTACAGATGAGTCTGAGTCTCCTGGCTGTGGAAGCAGTAAGGTTTTCACCATTAGAGTGAGAGGGAGACAGTTACAGATGAGTCTGAGTCTCTTGGCTGTGGAAGCAGTAAGGTTTTCACCATTAGAGGGAGAGGGAGACAGTTACAGATGAGTCTGAGTCTCTTGGCTGTGGAAGCAGTAAGGTTTTCACCATTAGAGTGAGAGGGAGACAGTTAAATTGAACATGTTGCAGAGCCATACAGAGCTCCAAAAATATATATTTCTTCCCCCCAAACTCACCAGGCACAAAACAACCGCAGCTGTGTAAATATTTCACTCAGGGACTTGTGTGTGTGTGTTGGTGTGTGTGTGTGTGTGTATTGGTCTGTGTGTGTGTGTGTCAGGGGGTGTTAAAACCTCTCAGACCAGTGTTTAAAAGTCCTGTACACACAGAATACATTTACACGCTCTCTCCTCTCCTTCTCTCTTTATCTCCATCCCCCTCTCTTTCTCTCCTCCTTCTTCCTTTATCTCCATCCCCCTCTCTTTCTCTCCTCTCCTTCTCTCTTTATCTCCATCCCCCTCTCTTTCTCTCCTCTCCTTCTCTCTTTCTCTCCATCCTTCTTCCTTTATCTCCATCCCCCTCTCTTTCTCTCCATCCTTCTCTCCTTCTCTCCATTCCTCTCTCTTTCTCTCCATCCTTCTCTCTTTCTCTCCATTCCTCTCTCTTTCTCTCCTCTCCTTCTCTCTTTATCTCCATCCCCCTCTCTTTCTCTCCATCCTTCTTCCTTTATCTCCATCCCCCTCTCTTTCTCTCCATTCCTCTCTCTTTCTCTCCTCTCTTTCTCTCCATCCTTCTCTCTTTCTCTCTTTCTCTCCTTCTCTCTTTCTCTCCATCCCTCTCTCTTTCTCTCCTCTCCTTCTCTCTTTCTCTCCATCCCTCTCTCTTTCTCTCCATCCCTCTCTCTTTCTCTCCATCCCTCTCTCTTTCTCTCCATCCTTCTCTCTTTCTCTCCATCCTTCTCTCTTTCTCTTCATCTTTCTCTCCTCTCCTTCTCTCTTTCTCTCCTCGCCTTCTCTCTTTCTCTCCATCCTTCTCTCTTTCTCTCCATCCTTCTCTCTTTCTCTCCATCCTTCTCTCTTTCTCTCCATCATTCTCTTTTTCTCTCCATCATTCTCTCTTTCTCTCCATCCTTCTCTCTTTCTCTCCATCCTTCTCTCTTTCTCTCCTCTTCTTCTCTCTTTCTCTCCATCCTTCTCTCTTTCTCTCCTTCTCTCTTTCTCCCCATCCTTCTCTCTTTCACTCCATCCTTCTCTCTTTCTCTCCATCCTTCTCTCGTCCTCTCCATCCTTCTCTCTTTCTCTCCATCCTTCTCTCCATCCTTCTTTCTCTCCTTCTTTCTTTCTCTCCATCCTTCTCTCTTTCTCTCCATCCTCTCTTTCTCTCCATCCTTCTCTCTTTCTCTCCATCTTTCTCTCCTCTCCTTCTCTCATTCTCTCCTCGTCTTCTCTCTTTCTCTCCATCCTTCTCTCTTTCTCTCCATCCTTCTCTCTTTCTCTCCTTCTCCCTTTCTCTCCATTCTGCTCTCTTTCTCTTCATCCTTCTCTCTTTCTCTCCATCCTTCTTTCTTTCTCTCCATCCTTCTCTCTTTCTCTCCATCCTTCTCTCTCTCTCCATCCTTCTCTCTCTCTCCATCCTTCACTCTTTCTCTCCATCCTTCTCTCTTTCTCTCCATCCTTCTCTCTTTCTCTCCATCCTTCTCTCTTTCTCTCCATCCTTCTCTCTTTCTCTCCATCCTTCTCTCTTTCTCTCCATCCTTCTCTCTTTCTCTCCATCCTTCTCTCTTTCTCTCCATCTTTCTCTCCTCTCCTTCTCTCATTCTCTCCTCGTCTTCTCTCTTTCTCTCCATCCTTCTCTCTTTCTCTCCATCCTTCTCTCTTTCTCTCCATCCTTCTCTCTTTCTCTCCATCCTTCTCTCTTTCTCTCCATCTTTCTCTCCTCTCCTTCTCTCATTCTCTCCTCGTCTTCTCTCTTTCTCTCCATCCCCCTCTCTTTCTCTCCATTCCTCTCTCTTTCTCTCCTCTCTTTCTCTCCATCCTTCTCTCTTTCTCTCTTTCTCTCCTTCTCTCTTTCTCTCCATCCCTCTCTCTTTCTCTCCTCTCCTTCTCTCTTTCTCTCCATCCCTCTCTCTTTCTCTCCATCCCTCTCTCTTTCTCTCCATCCCTCTCTCTTTCTCTCCATCCTTCTCTCTTTCTCTCCATCCTTCTCTCTTTCTCTTCATCTTTCTCTCCTCTCCTTCTCTCTTTCTCTCCTCGCCTTCTCTCTTTCTCTCCATCCTTCTCTCTTTCTCTCCATCCTTCTCTCTTTCTCTCCATCCTTCTCTCTTTCTCTCCATCATTCTCTTTTTCTCTCCATCATTCTCTCTTTCTCTCCATCCTTCTCTCTTTCTCTCCATCCTTCTCTCTTTCTCTCCTCTTCTTCTCTCTTTCTCTCCATCCTTCTCTCTTTCTCTCCTTCTCTCTTTCTCCCCATCCTTCTCTCTTTCACTCCATCCTTCTCTCTTTCTCTCCATCCTTCTCTCGTCCTCTCCATCCTTCTCTCTTTCTCTCCATCCTTCTCTCCATCCTTCTTTCTCTCCTTCTTTCTTTCTCTCCATCCTTCTCTCTTTCTCTCCATCCTCTCTTTCTCTCCATCCTTCTCTCTTTCTCTCCATCTTTCTCTCCTCTCCTTCTCTCATTCTCTCCTCGTCTTCTCTCTTTCTCTCCATCCTTCTCTCTTTCTCTCCATCCTTCTCTCTTTCTCTCCTTCTCCCTTTCTCTCCATTCTGCTCTCTTTCTCTTCATCCTTCTCTCTTTCTCTCCATCCTTCTTTCTTTCTCTCCATCCTTCTCTCTTTCTCTCCATCCTTCTCTCTCTCTCCATCCTTCTCTCTCTCTCCATCCTTCACTCTTTCTCTCCATCCTTCTCTCTTTCTCTCCATCTTTCTCTCTTTCTCTCCATCCTTCTCTCTTTCTCTCCATCCTTCTCTCTTTC
>NW_024609771.1:275000-280000 GCF_018296145.1 Oncorhynchus tshawytscha
GTGACTCCTTGTCTCTGTTGGCTGGGTTCCTCTACAACTCTCTGTTGGCTGGGCTCCCCTACAACTCTCCGTTGGCTGGGCTCCTCTAGAACTCTCTGTTGGCTGGGCTCCTCTACAACTCTCTGTTGGCTGGGTTCCTCTACAACTCTCTGTTGGCTGCGTTCCTCTACAACTCTCTGTTGGCTGGGCTCCTATACAACTCTCTGTTGGCTGGACTCCCCTACAACTCTCCGTTGGCTGGGCTCCCCTAGAACTCTCCGTTGGCTGGGCTCCCCTACAACTTTCTGTTGGCTGGGCTCCTCTACAACTCTCTGTTGGCTGGGTTCCTCTACAGCTCTCTGTTGGCCTGGCTCTTCTACAACTCTGTTGGCTGGGCTCCTCTACAACTCTCTGTTGGCTGGGCTCCTCTACAACTCTCTGTTGGCTGGGCTCTTCTACAACTCTCTGTTGGCTGGGCTCCTCTACAACTCTCTGTTGGCTGGGCTCCCCGCTTGTGCCATCAAACCCATGCAACTTATCCAGAAATGCCGCAGCCCACCTGGTGTTCAACCTCCCCAGGTTGTCTCATGTCACCCTGCTCCTCCACTGGCTTCCAGTCAAAGCGCTCATCCACTTTAAGACCCCTGGTGCTTTTACCTACGGAGCAAGAAGAGGAACTACCCCTCCCTACCGTTTGTTGGTGATGTGGACACCAAGGAACTAGAAGCTCTCAACCTGCTCCATCACAGCCCCGTCGATGAGAATGGGGGTGTGCTCGGTTCCTGTAGTACACAATCATCTCCTTTGTCTTGATCATGTTGAGGGAGAGGTTTCTATCCTGGCACCACCCAGCCAGGTCTCTGACCTTCTCCCTATAGGCTGTCTCGTCGTTGTCGGTGATCAGGCTTACGACTGTTGTGTCATCGGCAAACTTAATATTGGTTTTGGAGTCGTGTCTGGCCATGCAGTCATGAGTGAACATGGAGTACAGGAGGGGACTGAGCATGCACCCCCGAGGGGCCCCTGTGTTGAGGATCAGCGGGGCGGATGAGTTGTTACCTACCCTTACCACCTGGGGGCGACCCGTCAGGAAGTCCAGGATCCAGTTGCAGAGGGAGGTGTTTAGTCCCAGGGTTCTTAGCTTTGTGAGGAGCTTTGAGGGTACTATGGTGTTGAACGCTGAGCTGTAGTCAATGAATAGCATTCTCACGTAGGTGTTCCTTTTGTCCAGGTGGGAAAGGGCAGTGAGGAGTGCAATAGAGATTTCATCATCTGTGGATCTGTTAGGGTGGTATGCAAATTGGAGTGGGTCTAGGGTTTCTGGGATAATGGTGTTGATGTGAGCCATGACCAGCCTTTCAAGGCACTTCATGGCTACAGACGTGAGTGCTACGGGTTGGTAGTCATTTAGGTAGGTTACCTTGGTGTTCTTGGGCACAGGGACTATGGTGGTCTGCTTAAAACATGTTGGTATTACAGACTCAGACAGGGAGAGTTTGAAAATGTCAGTGAAGACACTTGCCAGTTGGTCAGGGCATGCTCGCAGTACACTTCCTGGTAATCCGTCTGGCCCTGCAGCCTTGTGAATGTTGACTTTAAAGGTCTTACTCATATCGGCTGCGGAGAGCGTGAACACACAGTCTTCCAGAACAGCTGGTGCTCTCATGCATGTTTCACTGTTATTTGCCTCAAGCGAGAATATAAGTTATTTAGCTCGTCTGATAGGCTCGTGTCACTGGGCAGCTCTCGGCTGTGCTTCCCTTTGTAGTTTTTTAATGGTGTTCAAGCCCTGCCACATCTGACGAGCCTCAGAGCCGGTGTAGTACGATTAGATCTTAGTCCTGTATTGACACTTTGCCTGTTGGATGGTTCGTCGGAGGGCATAGTGGGATTTATTATAAGCTTCCGGGTTAGTGTCCCGCTACTTGAAAGCGGCAGCTCTAGCCTTTAGCTCAGTGCGGATGTTGCCTGTAATCCATGGCTTCTGGTTGGGGTATGTACGTATCGCCACTGTGGGGACGACGTCATTGATGCGTCATCGATCTGCTTGCTATGTTGATGTATGTTCTATCCAGAGTGTTTCTGTCCAGAGTGTTTCTGTCCAGAGTGTTTCTGTCCAGAGTGTTTCTGTCCAGTGTTTCTGTCCAGAGTGTTTCTGTCCAGTGTTTCTGTCCAGAGTGTTTCTGTCCAGAGTGTTTCTGTCCAGTGTTTCTGTCCAGAGTGTTTCTGTCCAGAGTGTTTCTGTCCAGTGTTTCTGTCCAGAGTGTTTCTGTCCAGAGTGTTTCTGTCCAGTGTTTCTGTCCAGTGTTTCTGTCCAGAGTGTTTCTGTCCAGAGTGTTTCTGTCCAGAGTGTTTCTGTCCAGTGTTTCTGTCCAGAGTGTTTCTGTCCAGAGTGTTTCTGTCCAGAGTGTTTCTGTCCAGTGTGTTTCTGTCCAGAGTGTTCCTATCAGAGTGTTCCTATCAGAGTGTTCCTATCAGAGTGTTCCTATCAGAGTGTTCCTATCAGAGTGTTCCTATCAGAGTGTTCCTATCAGAGTGTTACTCTATGCCTGACTCTCTGAGTGTGTGTCGGACGAGGGTAAAAGAATGGGTGATATACTGTCATCTGCTGACTGTGTGTGTGTCGCTCTCTCTCGGTGTCATATTGATCTAGTGCTGCTGGTGTGTGTGGTAAGCCAGCTAAGCGCTGATGACAAAACATTATAATAGAAGTCTCTCTCTCTCTACATATGTCTCTCTCTCTCTCCCTCTCTCTCTCTCTCTCTCTCTCTGTCTCTCTATCTCTGTTTCTCTCTGTCTCTCTGTCTCTCTCTCTGTTTCTCTCTCTCTTTCTCTCTCTCTCTCTCTTTTTATCTCTCTCTTTCTCTCTCTCTCTCTCTTCTCTCTCTCTCTCTCTCTCTCTCTCTTTCTCTCTCTCTTTCTCTCTCTCTCTCTCTCTCTCTCTCTCTCTCTCTCTCTCTTTCTCTCTTTCTCTCTCTCTCTCTCTCTCTCTCTCTCTCTCTCTCTCTCTCTCTCTCTCTCTCTCTCTCTCTTCTCTCTCTCTCTCTTTCTCAATTCAATTGAATTCAATTTGCTTTATTGGCATGACTTAACAATGTACATATTGCCAAAGCTTATTTGAGATATTTACAATATGAAACAAAATGAGAATCAAAATTGTCAACGGGACAACAGTAACAATAATAACCAAGTGTCAAAATAACCAACACATTGAACAATAACAATAAGTATACAGTAGAGGACATGTGCAGGTTGATTGGTCTGTCAAACAATGTCCCTCATCTTATGGCAGGCAGCAATGTAGTGCGCTGCCAACCCACAGCTCTCTGCGTCCTCCCCCAACAGGACGGGTAACCTATCCTCATCAGAGAGGTCTTTGAAACCTTGAATAAGGGTTTCAAATTTGGGAAAATAACACTCTCTAATTATTTTATATTTTTGACAGTTTGTCAGCAGCTCCGTCTCAGGTTCTGCTGTGGTACAGTGGTTGCACAGCCTTTCCTCTACGGGGAGCCAGGTTTTCCTCTGTCTACCCTTCTCAATGGCAAGGCTGTGCTCACTGAGCCTGTACTTTGTCAAGGTTTTGATCAGTAACCATGGTCAAATATTTAGCCACGGTGTACTGTTGATTTAGGGCGAGATAGCACTGCATTTTGATTTGTGCTTGCGTTTCCCAATAAGCAATGTCATTTTGTTTGACTGTGTTGTAATTTGGTTTATTCTGATTGATTGGATGTTCTGGTCCTGAGGCTTCAGTGTGTTAGTAGAACAGGTTTGTGAACTCAGCCCGAGGACCAGCTGGATGAGGGGACTTTTCTTTGCTCAGCTCTTGGCATTGCAAGGCTTGGTAATGATATGAGAGGGGGGTCACTGTATTTTAGGTGTTTCCAAAACTTAATTCCTCTTTGAGTTTTTATTATTAGTGGATATTGGCCTAATTCTGCCCTGCATGCATTGTTTGTAGTTTTCCTCTGGACATGTAGGAGAATATTACAGAACTCTGCATGCAGGGTTTCAATGGGGTGTTTGTCCCATTGGGTGAAATTTTGTTTTGTAAGTGGACCCCACACCTCGCTGCCATAAAGTGCAATAGGTTCAATGACATATTTGTTACGCACGCCTCTATGAAGAGGGAACGCAACACCCTGCTACAAATAGACTCTCCGTGAAGCGAAAAAGGTATGGACTGTAGGTGCAAGTAAGAATGACAACAGGCAGAATGTGGTACCGTTTACAAGGACTTTATTCCTTTACACGGTAATATGGGGAAAAGGGGCTGGACGGAACCAAAGCAAAGAAAGTAAATCTCAAAGCCCCCCCTCTCCTATCTTACCTGCCTACCCACTACTTACCTAATTTAGCACCACCTGGTGCCCTAACCAAAATACAAGGGGTGGTCCGCCCAGGTCTTACCTAGTGTGCCTAGACAGCGATTATGCTACGGGTATATGTATGCCCGCGGGCCTCTTGCCTAAGCACTCCCTAGGTGCCTTCCCCTTCCCCCCTGGGAACAAATGAAACAGAATATTAAACAATTTTAAACAAACTAAGAAACAAAGGACATCAAATAAATTCTATCTGAGCAACAAACTCACAAAACATACCAACTCTCAGCAATGAACTCCCAGCAAAATCAAAATCCAGCAAAATCTAAATCTAGCAAAATCTCTCTCTAGCAAAATCTCTACAATGACCTCTCAGCAAATCTCTCTAGCAAATCTACCTCCAGCAAAATCCTCTACAAAAAAGAGCTCTTCTGAACAGAACACTGGCTTTTATATAGCTTCTGAAGGAATGGGTAATTGGAGACAGCTGTGTCTTGACGAGGGGGCGGGGTCAGCTCTCCAATTAGCCCTGGAGTCGACCAATCAGCTGCTTGAGGGATTTCAGGAAGCCATTTCCTGAAATAAACACATGCAAATACACAAACTACAACACATAATCTGGGGAACGTAACAATATTCAATTAGTTTTAGACAAATTTTAATTTTAATAGGGATTTCAATTTGAATTAGTTTTAA
>NW_024609771.1:285000-297500 GCF_018296145.1 Oncorhynchus tshawytscha
CTCCCTCTCTCTCTATTCTAGGTTGTTGTGTATATAAGATGAAACAACTCCCTCTCTCTCTACTCTAGGTTGTTGTGTATATAAGATGAAACAGCTCCCTCTCTCTCTACTCTAGGTTGTTGTGTATATAAGATGAAACAGCTCCCTCTCTCTCTACTCTAGGTTGTTGTGTATATAAGATGAAACAGCTCCCTCTCTCTCTACTCTAGGTTGTTGTGTATATAAGATGAAACAACTCCCTCTCTCTCTACTCTAGGTTGTTGTGTATATAAGATGAAACAGCTCCCTCTCTCTCTACTCTAGGTTGTTGTGTATATAAGATGAAACAGCTCCCTCTCTCTCTACTCTAGGTTGTTGTGTATATAAGATGAAACAGCTCCCTCTCTCTCTACTCTAGGTTGTTGTGTATATAAGATGAAACAGCTCCCTCTCTCTCTACTCTAGGTTGTTGTGTATATAAGATGAAACAGCTCCCTCTCTCTCTACTCTAGGTTGTTGTGTATATAAGATGAAACAGCTCCCTCTCTCTCTACTCTAGGTTGTTGTGTATATAAGATGAAACAGCTCCCTCTCTCTCTACTCTAGGTTGTTGTGTATATAAGATGAAACAGCTCCCTCTCTCTCTACTCTAGGTTGTTGTGTATATAAGATGAAACAACTCCCTCTCTCTCTACTCTAGGTTGTTGTGTATATAAGATGAAACAGCTCCCTCTCTCTCTACTCTAGGTTGTTGTGTATATAAGATGAAACAACTCCCTCTCTCTCTACTCTAGGTTGTTGTGTATATAAGATGAAACAGCTCCCTCTCTCTCTACTCTAGGTTGTTGTGTATATAAGATGAAACAACTCCCTCTCTCTCTACTCTAGGTTGTTGTGTATATAAGATGAAACAACTCCCTCTCTCTCTACTCTAGGTTGTTGTGTATATAAGATGAAACAACTCCCTCTCTCTCTACTCTAGGTTGTTGTGTATATAAGATGAAACAGCTCCCTCTCTCTCTACTCTAGGTTGTTGTGTATATAAGATGAAACAGCTCCCTCTCTCTCTACTCTAGGTTGTTGTATATAAGATGAAACATCTCTACTCTAGGTTGTTGTGAAATAAGATGAAACAGCTCCCTCTCTCTCTACTCTAGGTTGTTGTGTATATAAGATGAAACAGCTCCCTCTCTCTCTACTCTAGGTTGTTGTGTATATAAGATGAAACAGCTCCCTCTCTCTCTACTCTAGGTTGTTGTGTATATAAGATGAAACAGCTCCCTCTCTCTCTACTCTAGGTTGTTGTGTATATAAGATGAAACAACTCCCTCTCTCTCTACTCTAGGTTGTTGTGTATATAAGATGAAACAACTCCCTCTCTCTCTACTCTAGGTTGTTGTGTATATAAGATGAAACAACTCCCTCTCTCTCTACTCTAGGTTGTTGTGTATATAAGATGAAACAGCTCCCTCTCTCTCTACTCTAGGTTGTTGTGTATATAAGATGAAACAGCTCCCTCTCTCTCTACTCTAGGTTGTTGTGTATATAAGATGAAACAGCTCCCTCTCTCTCTACTCTAGGTTGTTGTGTATATAAGATGAAACAGCTCCCTCTCTCTCTACTCTAGGTTGTTGTGTATATAAGATGAAACAGCTCCCTCTCTCTCTACTCTAGGTTGTTGTGTATATAAGATGAAACAGCTCCCTCTCTCTCTACTCTAGGTTGTTGTGTATATAAGATGAAACAACTCCCTCTCTCTCTACTCTAGGTTGTTGTGTATATAAGATGAAACAGCTCCCTCTCTCTCTACTCTAGGTTGTTGTGTATATAAGATGAAACAGCTCCCTCTCTCTCTACTCTAGGTTGTTGTGTATATAAGATGAAACAGCTCCCTCTCTCTCTACTCTAGGTTGTTGTGTATATAAGATGAAACAACTCCCTCTCTCTCTACTCTAGGTTGTTGTGTATATAAGATGAAACAACTCCCCTCTCTCTACTCTAGGTTGTTGTGTATATAAGATGAAACAGCTCCCTCTCTCTCTACTCTAGGTTGTTGTGTATATAAGATGAAACAACTCCCTCTCTCTCTACTCTAGGTTGTTGTGTATATAAGATGAAACAGCTCCCTCTCTCTCTACTCTAGGTTGTTGTGTATATAAGATGAAACAGCTCCCTCTCTCTCTACTCTAGGTTGTTGTGTATATAAGATGAAACAGCTCCCTCTCTCTCTACTCTAGGTTGTTGTGTATATAAGATGAAACAGCTCCCTCTCTCTCTACTCTAGGTTGTTGTGTATATAAGATGAAACAGCTCCCTCTCTCTCTACTCTAGGTTGTTGTGTATATAGTGTATAGTCTTTCCTGTTTATCAGAGAAAAAAATGAAAGATAGAGAACGAAAGAATGAGAGAGAGAGAAAGAGTGGTAGAGAGAGAGAGAGAGAAAGAGAGAAAGAGTGGTAGAGAGAGAGAGAGAGAAAGAGAGAGAGAGAGAGAGAAAGAGTGGTAGAGAGAGAGAGAGAGAGAGAGAGAGAGAGAAAGAGTGGTAGAGAGAGAGAGAGAGAGAGAGAGAGAGAAAGAGTGGTAGAGAGAGAGAGCGAGAAAGAGTGGTAGAGAGACAGAGAGTTTAGGGAATGAGGGATATAGATTTGGGGAATGAGTGTAGCAAAGCCCCTCTGCTCTGTTTGCCAGGACACAGAAACACACACACACCCTCTCTAAACCTCCCTCCCTCTCTAAACCTCCCTCCCTCCCTCTCTAAATCTCCCTCCCTCCCTCTCTAAACCTCCCTCCCTCCCTCTCTAAACCTCCCTCCCTCTCTAAACCTCCCTCCCTCCCTCTCTAAACCTCCCTCCCTCTCTAAACCTCCCTCCCTCCCTCTCTAAACCTCCCTCCCTCTCTAAACCTCCCTCCCTCCCTCTCTAAACCTCCCTCCCTCTCTAAACCTCCCTCCCTCTCTAAACCTCCCTCCCTCCCTCCCTCTCTAAACCCCCCATCCCTCTCTAAACCTCCCTCCCTCTCTAAACCTCCCTCCCTCTCTAAACCTCCCTTCCTCCCTCTCTAAACCTCCCTCCCTCCCTCCCTCTCTAAACCTCCCTCCCTCTCTAAACCTCCCTCCCTCTCTAAACCTCCCTCCCTCCCTCTCTAAACCTCCCTCCCTCCCTCTCTAAACCTCCCACCCTCCCTCCCTCCCTCTCTAAACCTCCCTCCCTCTCTAAACCTCCCTCCCTCCCTCTCTAAACCTCCCTCCCTCCCTCTCTAAACCTCCCTCCCTCCCTCCCTCTCTAAACCTCCCTCCCTCCCTCTCTAAACCTCCCTCCCTCCCTCTCTAAACCTTCCTCCCTCTCTAAACCTCCCTCCCTCCCTCTCTAAACCTCCCTCCCTCTCTAAACCTCCCTCCCTCCCTCTCTAAACCTCCCTCCCTCCCTCTCTAAACCTCCTTCTCTAAACCTCCCTCCCTCCCTCTCTAAACCTCCTTCTCTAAACCTCCCTCCCTCCCTCCCTCCCTCTCTAAACCTCCTTCTCTAAACCTCATTCTCGAAACCTCCCTCCCTCCCTCTCTAAACCTCCCTCCCTCTCTAAACCTCCCTCCCTCCCTCTCTAAACCTCCCTCCCTCTCTAAACCTCACTCCCTCCCCACTCCCTCCCTCTCTAAATCTCCCTCCCTCTCTAAACCTCCCTCCCTCTCTAAACCTCCCTCCCTCTCTAAACCTCCCTCCCTCTCTAAATCTCCCTCCCTCTCTTGTGTGTTTTTGTATATACTAGCGTAACGTTATCTGTTTCTGTGTGTGTGTGTGTGTATCTCTGTATTTTAGTGTGTGTTATACTGTTTGTGCCCAAGAAAAAATATCCACCCAATCCAAAATAATTCCTTTTTCCTGAGCCTGAATGGAGAGATAGAGGTATATTTTAGTTTCACTGTGTGTTGGTGATGTGTGTCTGTTCCACAGACATGAATCAATCTCACGTCAATGACACAGTATCTTCCCACAATAACACTCTTTGTTTCACCTCATTATGTGGAGAAAATGCCTGTCGGCCCGGGCACAGTTACAACACACACACACACACACACACACACATAATTTCTAATCTACCATGTTTGTTTGGTTATGGTATTATTATATATTTATTATTCCCATATGTGTTATTCTCATATTTATTATTCTCATATATATTATTCTCATATATATTATTATAATATTTATTATTCCCATTTATTATTCTCATATTATTCTCATATATATTATTCTCATATATATTATTATAATATTTATTATTCCCATTTATTATTCTCATATTATTCTCATATATATTATTCTCATATATATTATTATAATATTTATTATTCCCATTTATTATTCTCATATTATTCTCATATATATTATTCTCATATATATTATTATAATATTTATTATTCCCATTTATTATTCTCATATTATTCTCATATATATTATTCTCATATATATTATTATAATATTTATTATTCCCATTTATTATTCTCATATTATTCTCATATTTATTATTCTCATATTATTCTCATATTTATTATTCTCATATTATTCTCATATTTATTATTCTCATATATATTATTATAATATTTATTATTCCCATTTATTATTCTCATATTATTCTCATATATATTATTGTCATTGTCAGAGTGGACACATTGTTTACAGAGAAGACTAGGCAACACTTTTGAGAAACAGGTTTAGGTTTCATTTCATTCCATTTTAAGAGTTTTGTCAATAAAATGATGTCATTGTCTTTTGTTTGGAACGATCCTGTCAACGTTGAGCACCCTATTGAGCGTAGAAGTAGACCTCTATGCTACCTGGCCTGCACGCAAATGTAGGCATATAAACATGTTCTGATGGTGTTTCTGATTGTCTTAACTCACCACCACTAATGAGCTGTGGAGCTTCTCAATGTAACGTTTTCTTCACCTCAAACAGCAAGTAAACAAAGTCTGTTTTCTACATCCATTGAGAGTGACAATAGTTCCTCTACGTATTTACAGAATCTTTCCAGCTGTCTGTCTGTCTGTCTGTCTGTCTGTCTGTCTGTCTGTCTGTCTGTCTGTCTGTCTCTGTCTGTCTGTCTGTCTGTCTGTCTGTCTGTCTGTCTGTCTGTCTGTCTGTCTGTCTGTCTGATCCAGTGGAAGCATCATAAAACAGGCTGATGTGTAAACGGCCCTACAGCTGTGTCTGTCTGTCTGTCTGTCTGTCTGTCTGTCTGTCTGTCTGTCTGTCTGTCTGTCTGTCTGTCTGTCTGTCTGTCTGTCTGTCTGTCTGTCTGTCTCTGTCTGTCTGTCTGTCTGTCTGTCTGTCTGTCTGTCTGTCTGTCTGTCTGTCTGTCTGTCCCGAGCTCACTGGTGCGGGGAAACTCTGAGGATCCAGAATATGTTATACAATGTTGCTAGGTTGCTAGCACAAGCTTCAGGCCTGACTCAAAGTTAATAGTTGATACAGTGTTTCAAGTTGGTTGCAGACAGGCCATGCATAGTCAATGTGATTTGTAGGATTTTTTATTTTTATCAGGATATTTTCTACCTGCAGGCTGCATTGTTTTTATTTGTTGGCTTTATGTAGATTATTTGTACATAGTTGATAATGGAAATAGAAGATACTTTTCGTGGAAGCCAGTAGGAGAGTAATGGAAGGATCTGTGGAAGCCAGTAGGAGAGTAATGGAAGGATCTGTGGAAGCCAGTAGGAGAGTAATGTAAGGATCTGTGGAAGCCAGTAGGAGAGTAATGGAAGGATCTGTGAAAGGCAGTAGGAGAGTAATGGAAGGTTCTGTGGAAGCCAGTAGGAGAGTAATGGAAGGATCTGTGGAAGCCAGTAGGAGAGTAATGTAAGGATCTGTGGAAGCCAGTAGGAGAGTAATGGAAGGTTGAGTGAAAGCCAGCAGGAGAGTAATGGAAGGATCTGTGGAAGCCAGTAGGAGAGTAATGTAAGAATCTGTGAAAGTCAGTAGGAGAGTAATGGAAGGATCTGTGGAAGCCAGTAGGAGAGTAATGGAAGGATCTGTGAAAGCCAGTAGGAGGGTAATGGAAGGATCTGTGGAAGCCAGTAGGAGAGTAATGGAAGGATCTGTGGAAGCCAGTAGGAGAGTAATGGAAGGATCTGTGGAAGCCAGTAGGAGAGTAATGGAAGGATCTGTGAAAGCCAGTAGGAGGGTAATGGAAGGATCTGTGGAAGCCAGTAGGAGAGTAATGGAAGGATCTGTGGAAGCCAGTAGGAGAGTAATGGTAAGAATATGTGAAAGCCAGTAGGAGAGTAATGGAAGGATCTGTGGAAGCCAGTAGGAGAGTAATGGAAGGATCTGTGAAAGCCAGTAGGAGAGTAATGGAAGGATCTGTGGAAGCCAGCAGGAGAGGGAGGAGAGTAGTTGGGTCAGGTTAAGGTTTTTTCATTCTGGTTATCTTGATCGGTTGAAAGAACAGATGACTTTCGGTCAGCCAAGATGTTTTTATGTCAGTGACAGCCCTAACATATTTCTATGGTATATTATATATGTTTATATTGTGTTGTGTGGTATATTATATATGTTTATATTGTGTTGTGTGGTATATTATATATGTTTATATTGTGTTGTGTGGTATATTATATATGTTTATATTGTTTACATCGTGTTGTGGTGGTTATATATTACATATATAGTGTTTGTGCCTGAGGCTGTTATTTAAAACAGGCTGCCGATTAAAGTGTTCGGCTGTTAGCCTTTTAACCTGTTAGCATATTAGCGCTAGCCTCAACCTGCTTTCATTAGCTGTAGATGAGCTGACAGCCTGTTAGCATGTTAGCAGTAGCCTCTACCTGATTTCATTAGCTATAGATGAGCTGACAGCCTGTTAGCATGTTAGCAGTAGCCTCAACCTGCTTTCATTAGCTATAGATGAGCTGTTAGCATGTTAGCAGTAGCCTCTACCTGATTTCATTAGCTGTAGATGCGCTAACAATCCTGTTAGCATATTAGCGCTAGCCTCAACATGCTTTCATTAGCTGTAGATGAGCTGACAGCCTGTTAGCATGTTAGCAGTAGCCTCTACCTGATTTCATTAGCTGTAGATGAGCTAACAGCCTGTTAGCATTTTAGCACTAGCCTCTATCTGCATTCATGTCAATTACAGCAATTAAAGGATTTACATCCTGAATGGAGACAGATTTACATGAATTAGCTCATCTGACACTTAAAGGGATTATTATGCTCCTCTTCTCTTCTGTTCTCTGCCTTTCTTTTGTCCTTTCTTTCCCTCTCTCTGTTTACCTTTTGGCTCTCTTTTAACAGTCTTTGTTTCTCTCTCTCTCTCTCTCTCTCTCTCTCTTTGTCGCTCTCTTTGTCGCTCTCTTTCTCTCTCGCTTTCTTTCTCTCTCTCTTTCTCTCTCGCTTTCTTTCTCTCTCTCTCTCTCTCTCTCTCTCTCTTTGTCGCTCTCTTTCTCTCTCGCTTTCTTTCTCTCTCTGTCGCTTTCTTTCTCTCTCGCTTTCTCTCTCTCTCTCTCTCTCTCTCTTTGTCGCTCTCTTTCTCTCTCGCTTTCTTTCTCTCTCTCTTTCTCTCTCGCTTTCTTTTCTCTCTCTCTCTCTCTCTCTCTCTCTCTTTGTCGCTCTCTTTCTCTCTCGCTTTCTTTCTCTCTCTGTCGCTTTCTTTCTCTCTCGCTTTCTCTCTCTCTCTCTCTCTCTCTCTTTGTCGCTCTCTTTCTCTCTCGCTTTCTTTCTCTCTCGCTTTCTCTCTCTCTCTCTCTCTCTCTCTTTGTCGCTCTCTTTCTCTCTCGCTTTCTTTCTCTCTCGCTTTCTCTCTCTCTTTCTCTCTCTCTGTCGCTCTCTTTCTCTCTCTCACTCGTTATCTCCGTCTGTGGTGAGTAGAAAGATGACACACGGTGTCAGTTGCATTGATGTCAGAGGGAATGGCTTGTCACACACCTGAATGTTGTGTTTGAAGACTACTAGACAGAGACTGGAGGCCTGAATTTGATCTGTCCTCTGTGATGTCACCATAGAGAATGATAGAGGCCTCTGGTGTGGTCAACTGGGTGGGACTTCCCGACTTCATTGGCTGATCCCTCCTGCTGACCCTTTTGGAGTCATGTCCAACCAGGTCATCAGGAGGGATCAGCCAATCGTGAAGAAGAAAATGTACTACTTCAAAATAGAGATTGCCTCAATGGCGCTGCCCGTGTGCTCACAGACGCCATAATGGGAAGTATGTAGGGATGCTTTCTCTATCATTCTCTATGGATGTCACCTCTTTATCAGTATCAGAGCTACATTCTGATCAACCGTTTGTCAACAATTTACAACACTACTCTGTCTGTCTGTCTGTCTGTCTGTCTGTCTGTCTGTCTGTCTGTCTGTCTGTCTGTCTGTCTGTCTGTCTGTCTGTCTGTCTGTCTGTCTGTCTGTCTGTCTGTCTGTCTGTCTGTCTGTCTGTCTGTCTGATGGGTGAGCAACTGAGTGTTCTGTTAGAGAAAGAAGAGTCTTGTTAGATGGAGAGAGAATGAGGGAGATATGAACTGACGATATGATGGGAGAGAGAAAGGGAGAGACAGTGAAGAGACTCTATAAGACTCTATTTTAGAGTCTTGTGAGGGAAGGAGAGAAGTCTATTTTTAGAGTCTTGTGAGGGAAGGAGAGAAGTCTATTTTAGAGTCTTGTGGGGGAAGGAGAGAAGTCTATTTTAGAGTCTTGTGAGGGAAGGAGAGAAGTCTATTTTAGAGTCTTGTTAGATGGAGAAGGAAGGAGAGAAGTCTATTTTAGAGTCTTGTGAGGGAAGGAGAGAAGTCTATTTTAGAGTCTTGTGAGGGAAGGAGAGAAGTCTATTTTAGAGTCTTGTGAGGGAAGGAGAGAAGTCTATTTTAGAGTCTTATAAGATGGAGAAGGAAGGAGAGAAGCCTATTTTAGAGTCTTGTTAGATGGAGTAGGAAGGAGAGAAGTCTATTTTCGAGTCTTGTGTGGGAAGGAGAGATGTCTATTTTAGAGTACTGTGAGGGAAGGAGAGAAGTCTATTTTAGAGTCTTGTGAGGGAAGGAGAGAAGTCTATTGTAGAGTCTTGTGAGGGAAGGAGAGAAGTCTATTTTCGAGTCTTGTGTGGGAAGGAGAGATGTCTATTTTAGAGTACTGTGAGGGAAGGAGAGAAGTCTATTGTAGAGTCTTGTGAGGGAAGGAGAGAAGTCTATTTTAGAGTCTTGTTAGATGGAGAAGGAAGGAGAGAAGTCTATTTTAGAGTCTTGTGAGGGAAGGAGAGAAGTCTATTTTAGAGTCTTGTTAGATGGAGTAGGAAGGAGAGAAGTCTATTTTAGAGTCTTGTGAGGGAAGGAGAGAAGTCTATTTTAGAGTCTTATTAGATGGAGAAGGAAGGAGAGAAGTATATTTTAGAGTCTTGTGAGGGAAGGAGATAAGTCTATTTTAGAGTCTTGTGAGGTAAGGAGAGAAGTCTATTTTAGAGTCTTGTTAGATGGAGAAGGAAGGAGAGAAGTCTATTTTAGAGTCTTGTTAGATGGAGTAGGAAGGAGTGAAGTCTATTTTAGAGTCTTGTGAGGGAAGGAGAGAAGTCTATTTTAGAGTCTTGTGAGGGAAGGAGAGAAGTCTATTTTAGAGTCTTGTGAGGGAAGGAGAGAAGTCTATTTTAGAGTCTTGTGAGGGAAGGAGAGAAGTCTATTTTAGAGTCTTGTGAGGGAAGGAGAGAAGTCTATTTTAGAGTCTTGTGAGGGAAGGAGAGAAGTCTATTTTAGAGTCTTGTGAGGGAAGGAGAGAAGTCTATTTTAGAGTCTTGTGAGGGAAGGAGAGAAGTCTATTTTAGAGTCTTGTGAGGGAAGGAGAGAAGTCTATTTTACAGTTTTGTGAGGGAAGGAGAGAAGTCTATTTTAGAGTCTTGTGAGGGAAGGAGAGAAGTATATTTTAGAGTCTTGTGAGGGAAGGAGAGAAGTCTATTTTAGAGTCTTGTGAGGGAAGGAGAGAAGTCTATTTTAGAGTCTTGTTAGATGGAGTAGGAAGGAGAGAAGTCTATTGTAGAGTCTTGTGAGGGAAGGAGAGAAGTCTATTTTAGAGTCTTATTAGATGGAGAAGGAAGGAGAGAAGTCTATTTTAGAGTCTTGTGAGGGAAGGAGATAAGTCTATTTTAGAGTCTTGTGAGGTAAGGAGAGAAGTCTATTTTAGAGTCTTGTTAGATGGAGAAGGAAGGAGAGAAGTCTATTTTAGAGTCTTGTGAGGGAAGGAGATAAGTCTATTTTAGAGTCTTGTTAGATGGAGTAGGAAGGAGAGAAGTCTATTTTAGAGTCTTGTGAGGGAAGGAGAGAAGTCTATTTTAGAGTCTTGTGAGGGAAGGAGAGAAGTCTATTTTAGAGTCTTGTGAGGGAAGGAGAGAAGTCTATTTTAGAGTCTTGTGAGGGAAGGAGAG
Source organism: Oncorhynchus tshawytscha (assembly GCF_018296145.1). Lineage (NCBI taxonomy): Eukaryota > Metazoa > Chordata > Actinopteri > Salmoniformes > Salmonidae > Oncorhynchus > Oncorhynchus tshawytscha. The sequence continues at coordinate 295,372 of NW_024609771.1, forward strand.
AAGTCTATTTTACAGTTTTGTGAGGGAAGGAGAGAAGTCTATTTTAGAGTCTTGTGAGGGAAGGAGAGAAGTCTATTTTAGAGTCTTGTGAGGGAAGGAGAGAAGTCTATTTTAGAGTCTTGTGAGGGAAGGAGAGAAGTCTATTTTAGAGTCTTGTTAGATGGAGTAGGAAGGAGAGAAGTCTATTGTAGAGTCTTGTGAGGGAAGGAGAGAAGTCTATTTTAGAGTCTTATTAGATGGAGAAGGAAGGAGAGAAGTCTATTTTAGAGTCTTGTGAGGGAAGGAGATAAGTCTATTTTAGAGTCTTGTGAGGTAAGGAGAGAAGTCTATTTTAGAGTCTTGTTAGATGGAGAAGGAAGGAGAGAAGTCTATTTTAGAGTCTTGTTAGATGGAGTAGGAAGGAGTGAAGTCTATTTTAGAGTCTTGTGAGGGAAGGAGAGAAGTCTATTTTAGAGTCTTGTGAGGGAAGGAGAGAAGTCTATTTTAGAGTCTTGTGAGGGAAGGAGATAAGTCTATTTTAGAGTCTTGTTAGATGGAGTAGGAAGGAGAGAAGTCTATTTTAGAGTCTTGTGAGGGAAGGAGAGAAGTCTATTTTAGAGTCTTGTGAGGGAAGGAGAGAAGTCTATTTTAGAGTCTTGTGAGGGAAGGAGAGAAGTCTATTTTAGAGTCTTGTGAGGGAAGGAGAGAAGTCTATTTTAGAGTCTTGTGAGGGAAGGAGAGAAGTCTATTTTAGAGTCTTGTGAGGGAAGGAGAGAAGTCTATTTTAGAGTCTTGTGAGGGAAGGTGAGAAGTCTATTTTAGAGTCTTGTTAGATGGAGAAGGAAGGAGAGAAGTCTATTTTAGAGTCTTGTTAGATGGAGTAGGAAGGAGAGAAGTCTATTTTAGAGTCTTGTGAGGGAAGGAGAGAAGTCTATTTTAGAGTCTATTTTAGAGTCTTGTGAGGGAAGGAGAGAAGTCTATTTTAGAGTCTTGTGAGGGAAGGAGAGAAGTCTATTTTAGAGTCTTGTGAGGGAAGGAGAGAAGTCTATTTTAGAGTCTTGTGAGGGAAGGAGAGAAGTCTATTTTAGAGTCTTGTGAGGGAAGGAGAGAAGTCTATTTTAGAGTCTTGTGAGGGAAGGAGAGAAGTCTATTTTACAGTTTTGTGAGGGAAGGAGAGAAGTCTATTTTAGAGTCTTGTGAGGGAAGGAGAGAAGTCTATTTTAGAGTCTTGTGAGGGAAGGAGAGAAGTCTATTTTAGAGTCTTGTGAGGGAAGGAGAGAAGTCTATTTTAGAGTCTTGTGAGGGAAGGAGAGAAGTCTATTTTAGAGTCTTGTGAGGGAAGGAGAGAAGTCTATTTTAGAGTCTTGTGAGGGAAGGAGATAAGTCTATTTTAGAGTCTTGTGAGGGAGGAGAGAAGTCTATTTTAGAGTCTTTTGAGGGAAGGAGAGAAGTCTATTTTAGAGTCTTGTGAGGGATGGAGAGAAGTCTATTTTAGAGTCTTGTGAGGGAAGGAGAGAAGTCTATGTTAGAGTCTTGTGAGGGAAGGAGAGAAGTCTATTGTAGAGTCTTGTGAGGGAAGGAGATAAGACTATTTTAGAGTCTTGTTAGATGGAGAAGGAAGGAGAGAAGTCTATTTTAGAGTCTTGTTAGATGGAGTAGGAAGGAGAGAAGTCTATTTTAGAGTCTTGTGAGGGAAGGAGAGAAGTCTATTTTAGAGTCTTGTGAGGGAAGGAGAGAAGTCTATTTTAGAGTCTTGTGAGGGAAGGAGAGAAGTCTATTTTAGAGTCTTGTGAGGGAAGGAGAGAAGTCTATTTTAGAGTCTTGTGAGGGATGGAGAGAAGTCTATTTTAGAGTCTTGTGAGGGAAGGAGAGAAGTCTATTTTAGAGTCTTGTGAGGGAAGGAGAGAAGTCTATTTTAGAGTCTTGTGAGGGAAGGAGAGAAGTCTATTTTAGAGTCTTGTGAGGGAAGGAGAGAAGTCTATTTTACAGTTTTGTGAGGGAAGGAGAGAAGTCTATTTTAGAGTCTTGTGAGGGAAGGAGAGAAGTCTATTTTAGAGTCTTGTGAGGGAAGGAGAGAAGTCTATTTTAGAGTCTTGTGAGGGAAGGAGAGAAGTCTATTTTACAGTTTTGTGAGGGAAGGAGAGAAGTCT
>NW_024609771.1:305000-307500 GCF_018296145.1 Oncorhynchus tshawytscha
AGAGTGTGTGTTGTTAGGGTTAGGGCCTGGAGAGTGGGTGTTGTTAGGGTCTGTAGAGTGTGTGTTGTTAGGGTTAGGGTCTATAGAGTGTGTGTTGTTAGGGTCTGTAGAGTGTGTGTTGTTAGGGTCTGTAGAGTGGGTGTTGTTAGGGTCTGTAGAGTGGGTGTTGTTAGGGTCTGTAGAGTGGGTGTTGTTAGGGTCTGTAGAGTGGGTGTTGTTAGGGTCTGTAGAGTGGGTGTTGTTAGGGTCTGTAGAGTGGGTGTTGTTAGGGTCTGTAGAGTGGGTGTTGTTAGGGTCTGTAGAGTGGGTGTTGTTAGGGTCTGTAGAGTGGGTGTTGTTAGGGTCTGTAGAGTGGGTGTTGTTAGGGTCTGCAGAGTGTGTGTTGTTAGGGTCTGCAGAGTGGGTGTTGTTAGGGTCTGTAGAGTGGGTGTTGTTAGGGTCTGTAGAGTGGGTGTTGTTAGGGTCTGTAGAGTGGGTGCTCGTGTTTTCAGAGATGAAATATCCTCCCTGAAGTTTTTAGTTAAAAGTCCTGAGAATGCAACTCTGCACAAATCCTTTTACTATTTCACATGTACACACATTTGCCTTTACGGTCACACACGCACACACACACACACACACACACACACACACACACACACACACACACACACACACACACACACACACACACACACACACACACACACACACACACATACAGCCCAATAACATTACTGAGGGTAGGATGGGATACCCTGAGATGCACATTACTGAGGGTAGGATGGGATACCCTGAGAGAGAGAGAGAGACAGAGAGAGACAGAGAGAGAGAGAGAGAGAGAGAGAGAGAGAGAGAGAGAGAGAGAGAGAGACAGAGAGAGAAACAGAAAGAGAGACAAAAAAAAGAGAGAGGAAGCGAGACAGAGAGAGACAAAAAAAGAGAGAGGAGAGAGAGAGACCGAGAGAGGAAGAGAGACAGACACAGAGAGAGGTAAGTTGGTAGTTGGTAGCAGTTGGTAGCTGGTAAATAGTACCCATAACCCTCAGCTGTGTGTGTACCAGCTGGTCTTTCTCTAAGGCCAGAGTGTGACTATGTAAGCTACGGACACATACACACAGTCTGTAGTTTTCCATAATGCAAACCAAAGGCCATGTCGTTGGGTCTGTCACCTTGGCAACCTGATGACAACATGGCTGCATGAAACCGTCTTTCCCTGAGGGTGTGTGTGTGTGTGTGTGTGTGTGTGTGTGTGTGTGTGTGTGTGTGTGTGTGTGTGTGTGTGTGTGTGATCTCACTGTGTTGGTGTGTTTCAGTGTTGGTGTGTTTCAGTGTTGGTGTGTTGGTGTAACACTCCCCAGTCTCAGTGGAATATGTAACACTCCCCAGTCTCAGTGGAATATGTAACACTCCCCAGTCTCAGTAGAATATGTAACACTCCCCAGTCTCAGTAGAATATGTAACACTCCCCAGTCTCAGTGGAATATGTAACACTCCCCAGTCTCAGTAGAATATGTAACACTCCCCAGTCTCAGTAGAATAGTCTCAGTGAATACACTCCCCAGTCTCAGTAGAATATGTAACACTCCCCAGTCTCAGTAGAATATGTAACACTCCCCAGTCTCAGTAGAATATGTAACACTCCCCAGTCTCAGTAGAATATGTAACACTCCCCAGTCTCAGTGGAATATGTAACACTCCCCAGTCTCAGTAGAATATGTAACACTCCCCAGTCTCAGTGGAATATGTAACACTCCCCAGTCTCAGTAGAATATGTAACACTCCCCAGTCTCAGTGGAATATGTAACACTCCCCAGTCTCAGTGGAATATGTAACACTCCCCAGTCTCAGTGGAATATGTAACACTCCCCAGTCTCAGTGGAATATGTAACACTCCCCAGTCTCAGTGGAATATGTAAGTCTCACACTCCCCAGTCTCAGTGGAATATGTAACACTCCCCAGTCTCAGTAGAATATGTAACACTCCCCAGTCTCAGTAGAATATGTAACACTCCCCAGTCTCAGTAGAATATGTAACACTCCCCAGTCTCAGTAGAATATGTAACACTCCCCAGTCTCAGTAGAATATGTAACACTCCCCAGTCTCAGTGAGGGAACATTAAAATTGTCTTTGGCTGATTTTGAACGTGTTTTGATCCAGAGGCTGATGCTTTACACCTAAACACTATCCCTGTCCACAACACCCTGGCAGAACTAACCTGGAGGTGACAGCTCTCACTGGTGACCCCTAGTGGCCGGTTTACACGTCATCTACCAACGCAGATGGATGGACGTTGAATAGTGACTTGTATCAGGGTGGTCTGCCAGGGGATATGAGAAAGAGATAGAAACAGCATCTCCCATGATATATACTGTGTGTGTGTGTGTGTGTGTGTGTGTGTGTGTGTGTGTGTGTGTGTGTGTTCTGCATGTTGAGCAGATGGACTCGAGTCCCATTACCCACAATCCCCTATGGAACCCCTTACCCCTGGCCGGTGGCATTATCATTAACGCAGCAGAC
>NW_024609771.1:310000-330000 GCF_018296145.1 Oncorhynchus tshawytscha
CTAACACCTCAGCTAACACTTCAACTAACAGCTAACAACTTAGCTAACAGCTAACACCTCAGCTAACAGCTAACACCTCAGCTAACAGCTAACACTTCAACTAACAGCTAACAACTCAGCTAACAGCTAACAACTCAGCTAACACTTCAACTAACAGCTAACAACTTAGCTAACAGCTAACACTTCAACTAACAGCTAACAACTCAGCTAACAGCTAACAACGCAGCTAACAGCTAACACCTCAGCTAACACTTCAACTAACAGCTAACAACTCAGCTAACAGCTAACACCTCAGCTAACACCTCAACTAACAGCTAACAACTCAGCTAACAGCTAACAACGCAGCTAACAGCTAACAACTCAGCTAACAGCTAACACCTCAGCTAACACTTCAACTAACAGCTAACAACTTAGCTAACAGCTAACACCTCAGCTAACAGCTAACACCTCAGCTAACACTTCAACTAACAGCTAACACCAGCTAACAACTAACAGCTAACACCTAACAGCTAACAACGCAGCTAACAGCTAACAACTCAGCTAACAGCTAACAACTCAGCTAACAGCTAACACTTCAACTAACAGCTAACAACTTAGCTAACAGCTAACAACGCAGCTAACAGCTAACACCTCAGCTAACACTTCAACTAACAGCTAACAACTTAGCTAACAGCTAACACCGCAACTAACAGCTAACAACTCATTTAACACCTCAGCTAACATCTCAGCTAACATCTTACAGTGAACACCTCAGCTAACAGCCAACACCTCAGCTAACACCTAACACTTCAGCTAACACCTAACACCTCACCTAACAGCTAACACCTCAGCTCAAATCAAATCAAATTTTATTTGTCACATACACATGGTTAGCAGATGTTAATGCGAGTGTAGCGAAATGCTTGTGCTTCTAGTTCCGACAATGCAGTAATAACGAACAAGTAATCTAACTAACAATTCCAAAAAACGACTGTCTTATACACAGTGTAAGGGGATAAAGAATATGTACATAAGGATATATGAATGAGTGATGGTACAGAGCAGCATAGGCAAGATACAGTAGATGATATCGAGTACAGTATATACATATGAGATGAGTATGTAAACCAAGTGGCATAGTTAAAGTGGCTAGTGATACATGTATTACATAAGGATGCAGTCGATGATATAGAGTACAGTATCAACGTATGCATATGAGATGAATAATGTAGGGTAAGTAACATTATATAAGGTAGCATTGTTTAAAGTGGCTAGTGATATATTTACATCATTTCCCATCAATTCCCATGATTAAAGTGGCTGGAGTAGAGTCAGTGTCATTGACAGTGTGTTGGCAGTAGCCACTCAATGTTAGTGGTGGCTGTTTAACAGTCTGATGGCCTTGAGATAGAAGCTGTTTTTCAGTCTCTCGGTCCCAGCTTTGATGCACCTGTACTGACCTCGCCTTCTGGATGACAGCGGGGTGAACAGGCAGTGGCTCGGGTGGTTGATGTCCTTGATGATCTTTATGGCCTTCCTGTAGCATCGGGTGGTGTAGGTGTCCTGGAGGGCAGGTAGTTTGCCCCCGGTGATGCGTTGTGCAGACCTCACTACCCTCTGGAGAGCCTTACGGTTGAGGGCGGTGCAGTTGCCATACCAGGCGGTGATACAGCCCGCCAGGATGCTCTCGATTGTGCATCTGTAGAAGTTTGTGAGTGCTTTTGGTGACAAGCCGAATTTCTTCAGCCTCCTGAGGTTGAAGAGGCGCTGCTGCACCTTCTTCACGATGCTGTCTGTGTGAGTGGACCAATTCAGTTTGTCTGTGATGTGTATGCCGAGGAACTTAAAACTTGCTACCCTCTCCACTACTGTTCCATCGATGTGGATGGGGGGGTGTTCCCTCTGCTGTTTCCTGAAGTCCACAATCATCTCCTTAGTTTTGTTGACGTTGAGTGTGAGGTTATTTTCCTGACACCACACTCCGAGGGCCCTCACCTCCTCCCTGTAGGCCGTCTCGTTGTTGGTAATCAAGCCTACCACTGTTGTGTCGTCCGCAAACTTGATGATTGAGTTGGAGGCGTGCGTGGCCACGCAGTCGTGGGTGAACAGGGAGTACAGGAGAGGGCTCAGAACGCACCCTTGTGGGGCCCCAGTGTTGAGGATCAGCGGGGAGGAGATGTTGTTGCCTACCCTCACCACCTGGGGGCGGCCCGTCAGGAAGTCCAACACCTCAGCTAACAGCTAACACCTCAGCTAACAGCTAACACCTCAGCTAACAGCTAACACCTCAGAGACAAAACACACACAGAGAGAGAGACAAAACACACAGAGAGAGAGAGACAAAACACACAGAGAGAGAGACAAAATGTTCAAGATGCTTTTTACATTGGAGACCAAGTTTATCATCGGCGGGCAGATGAGACAGTGAAAAATACATCTAATCAATAATGGCGCTGTTTTCAATTGCCTCTACAATTCTTTCAACTACTGACTTTTTTTCACAACTGACACCAGTTTGACACCAAAACATTGACAACAATTACATATTGAAATGGTCAAATAAATACATGTTTTGTAAAAAAAAAAAGGATATTTAACTCTGCATCACTCATATTAAACACCAATGGTGCTCACTACGTGGATGCTTTATATTTAAGATCATGTTTTACAGCTTGGTCATTTTATTTTAATTTATTAATTTTAAAATCATCTAATTGAATATTTGACATGTGATAAGGCCACACAGAGAGCCAGAGATATTTACAGACACGTGATAATCTGAAAAGAGCCACTAGATGTCTTGTGATAAATGACATCATATCCTTGAAAGATTCCAACATTCTGGTAGTTAAGACATCATCCCTCTCTCCCTCTTTTCATCATCCCTCCTTTCCTGCTTTCATCATCCCTCCTTTCCTGTTTTCATCCATCCCAAAGCACTGTTATTTGCACAGAAGTGTGTGTTTTGTCTGTGTTTGTGTGTGTGTTTTGTCTCTCTCTCTCTGTGTTTTGTCTCTCTCTTTCTTTGTGTTTTGTCTCTCTGTGTTTTGTCTCTCTCTGTGTGTTTTGTCTTTCTCTGTGTGTTTTGTCTCTCTCTCTCTCTCTGTCTGTGTTTTGTCTCTCTCTCTCTCTCTCTCTGTGTTTTGTCTCTCTCTCTCTCTCTCTGTGTGTGTTTTGTCTCTCTCTCTCTCTGTGTGTTTTGTCTCTCTCTCTGTGTTTTGTCTCTCTCTTTGTGTTTTGTCTCTCTCTCTGTGTTTTGTCTCTCTCTCTGTGTGTTTTGTCTCTCTCTCTGTGTGTTTTGTCTCTCTCAGTGTGTGTTTTGTCTCTCTCTCTCTGTTTTGTCTCTCTGTGTGTGTTTTGTCTCTCTCTCTCTCTCTCTGTGTGTTTTGTCTCTCTCTCTGTGTTTTGTCTCTCTCTTTGTGTTTTGTCTCTCTCTTTGTGTTTTGTCTCTCTCTGTGTCTTTTGTCTCTCTCTGTGTGTTTTGTCTCTCTCTCTCTGTGTGTTTTGTCTCTCTCTCTCTGTGTGTGTTTTGTCTCTCTCTCTCTCTGTGTTTTGTCTCTCTCTCTCTGTGTTTTGTCTCTCTCTTTGTGTTTTGTCTCTCTCTGTGTTTTGTCTCTCTCTCTGTGTTTTGTCTCTCTCTGTGTGTTTTGTCTCTCTCTCTCTCTGTGTTTTGTCTCTCTCTCTCTCTCTGTGTTTTGTCTCTCTCTCTCTCTGTGTTTTGTCTCTCTCTCTCTCTGTACTTTGTCTCTCTCTGTGTGTGTGTTTTGTCTCTCTCTCTCTCTCTGTGTTTTGTCTCTCTCTCTCTCTGTGTTTTGTCTCTCTCTGTGTTTTGTCTCTGTGTGTGTGTTTTGTCTCTCTCTCTCTGTGTGTTTTTTCTCTCTCTCAGTGTGTGTGTTTTGTCTCTGTGTGTGTGTGTGTGTTTTTCTCTCTCTCAGTGTGTGTGTTTTGTCTCTCTCACTGTGTGTGTGTTTTGTCTCTATCTCTGTGTGTGTTTTGTCTCTCTCTCTCAGTGTGTGTTTTTTCTCTGTGTGTGTGTGTGTGACAGCATCTGGATTGCCAGTGTGGAGACTCACCACCACAGAGTCTAATAGCCCCATTAAACCAACTAGCCTTATATCAACTGGAGTGGAAAAACTAACTGACACACACACACACACACACACACACACACACACACACACACACACACACACACACACACACACACACACACACACACACACACACACACACACACACACACACACACACAATCCATCATTCTCTTCTCTCTAAAGAAAGACAGACACAACAGCACTCTTCCATTCCCTTCATCCTCCTCCTCCTCCTCATCCTCCTCCCCCTCCTCATCCTCTATCTCTCTTCCTCCTCCACCTCATACTCTGTCTCTCCTCCTCCTCATCCTCTGTCTCTCTTCCTCCTCCTCCTCCTCCTCCTCATCCTCTGTCTCTCCTCCTCATCCTCCTCATCCTCTGTCTCTCCTCCTCATCCCCTGTCTCTCCTCCTCCTCCTCCTCCTCATCCTCTGTCTCTCCTCCTCCTCCTCACCCTCTGTCTCTCCACCTCCTCCTCCTCCTCTGTCTCTCCTCCTCCTCCTCCTCCTCATCCCCTGTCTCTCCTCCTCCTCATCCTCTGTCTCTCCTCCTCCTCCTCCTCATCCTCTGTCTCTCCTCCTCCTCCTCCTCCTCCTCATCATCATCATCCTCCTCCTAATCTTCCTCCTCCTCCTCATCATCATCCTCCTCCTCCTCCTCCTCCTCATCATCATCCTCCTCATTCTCCTCATTCTCCTCATTCTCCTCCTCCTCCTCTCTTTCTGTGATCTACAGCTCAGACCCTGAGACCGTTATTGCCTGTGTCCGAGGCTCTATGTGTGTGTGATCAGTGTGTGTGTGTGTGATCAGTGTGTGTGTTAGTGTGTGTGCGTTAGTGTGTGTGTGTGTGTGTGTGTGTGTGTGTGTGTGTCTGTGATCCAAGGCTGTGGTCGTAGGTCAGTCTAGTCTCTATAGCAACCCTGACCATGGAAACAGAACGTTACAGAAACATAACTTTCCAGCCACTGTTGAGGGCAGCAGGATGTGTTGAGGGCAGCAGGATGTGTTGAGGGCAGCAGGATGTGTTGAGGGCAGCAGGATGTGTTGAGGGCAGCAGGATGTGTTGAGGGCAGCAGGATGTGTTGAGGGCAGCAGGATGTATTGAGGGCAGCAGGATGTGTTGAGGGCAGCAGGATCTGTTGATGGCAGCAGGATATGTTGGGACATAGAGTTTATGTGTCTCTGAAGATGGAGAAGGACAAGTGGAGGGACATAGAGTTTATGTGTCTCTGAAGATGGAGAGGGACAAGTGGAGGGACATAGAGTTTATGTGTCTCTGAAGATGGAGAAGGACAAGTGGAGGGACATAGAGTTTATGTGTCTCTGAAGATGGAGAGGGACAACTGGAGGGACATAGAGTTTATGTGTCTCTGAAGATGGAGAAGGACAAGTGGAGGGACATAGAGTTTACAGATGGAGAGGACAACTGGAGGGACTGTGTATTTATGTCATTGTTCTAAGAGTGGTTTATGTGTCTCTGAAGATCAGGTCAGTGAGGGACATATGTCTGGAGGGACATAGAGTTTATGTCCTGAAGATCAGGTCTGAAGATGGGGACTGTGGGTGGGACAGTGATGTTGTGGGACTGAGTGTGGACATAGATGTTTATGTGTCTCTGAAGATGTATGTCAGTCAGTGATGTTGTGGGACACTGTGGGTGTGTCCTGTATCAGAGGTCCTGTGTTGTGGGACTGACTGTGGGTGTGTCCAGGTCAGTGATGTTGTGGGACTGACTGATGTGGGTGTGTCCTGTATCAGGTCAGTGATGTTGTGGGACTGAAGTGGTGTGGATCAGGTCAGTGATGTTGTGGGACTGATGTGTCCTGTATCAGGTCAGTGATGCTGTGGGACTGAGGTATCAGGTCAGTGATTGGGACTGCTGGGTGTGTCCTTATCAGGTCAGTGATGTTGGGACTGACAGTGTGTCCTGTATCAGGTCAGTGATGTTGTGGGACTGACTCTGGGTCTGTCCTCCAGGTCCAGTGATGCTGTGGGACTGACTCTGGGTGTGTCCTGTATCAGGTCAGTGATGTTGTGACTGATATATGTCATTGTTGGGACTGACTGTGGGTGTGTCCTGTATCAGGTCAGTGATGTTGTGGGACTGACTGTGGGTGTGTCCTGTATCAGGTCAGTGATGTTGTGGGACTGTCAGTGATGTTGTGGGACTGACTGTGGGTGTGTCCTGTATCAGGTCAGTGATGTTGTGGGACTGACTGTGGGTGTGTCCTGTATCAGGTCAGTGATGTTGTGGGACTGACTGTGGGTGTGTCCTGTATCAGGTCAGTGATGTTGTGGGTGACCTGGGTGTGTCCTGTATCAGGTCAGTGATGTTGTGGGACTGACTGTGGGGTGTCCTGTCAGGTCCTGTGGGACTGAGGTCCTGTATCAGGTCAGTGATGTTGTGGGACTGACTGTGGGGGTGTGTCCTGTATCAGGTCAGTGATCAGGGGAGTGATGTTGTGGGACTGATCAGGTCAGTGATGCTGTGGGACTGACTGTCCTGTATCAGGTCAGTGATGTTGTGGGACTGACTGTGGGTGTGTCCTGTATCAGGTCAGTGATGTTGTGGGACTGACTCTGGGTGTGTCCTGTATCAGGTCAGTGATGCTGTGGGACTGACTGTGGGTGTGTCCTGTATCAGGTCAGTGATGTTGTGGGACTGACTCTGGGTGTGTCCTGTATCAGGTCAGTGATGTTGTGGGACTGACTCTGGGTGTGTCCTGTATCAGGTCAGTGATGTTGTGGGACTGACTGTGGGTGTGTCCTGTATCAGGTCAGTGATGTTGTGGGACTGACTCTGGGTGTGTCCTGTATCAGGTCAGTGATGCTGTGGGACTGACTGTGGGTGTGTCCTGTATCAGGTCAGTGATGTTGTGGGACTGACTCTGGGTGTGTCCTGTATCAGGTCAGTGATGTTGTGGGACTGACTGTGGGTGTGTCCTGTATCAGGTCAGTGATGTTGTGGGACTGACTGTGGGTGTGTCCTGTATCAGGTCCTGTATCAGGTCAGTGATGTTGTGGGACTGACTGTGGGTGTGTCCTGTATCAGGTCCTGTATCAGGTCAGTGATGTTGTGGGACTGACTGTGGGTGTGTCCTGTATCAGGTCAGTGATGTTGTGGGACTGACTCTGGGTGTGTCCTGTATCAGGTCAGTGATGTTGTGGGACTGACTGTGGGTGTGTCCTGTATCAGGTCAGTGATGCTGTGGGACTGACTGTGGGGTGTGTCCTGTATCCTGGGTAACGAGGGTTTACTGTTGAAGGCTGAACTGAATGCTCACCAGTTGTATATCTGGAGTGGCTGGTGTGTGTGTGTGTGTGTGTGTGTGTGTGTGTGTGTGTGTGTGTGTGTGTGTGTGTGTGTGTGTGTGTGTGTGTGTGTGTGTGTGTGTGTGTGTGTGTGTGTGTGTGTGTGTGTGTGTGTGTGTGTGTGTGTGTGTGTGTGTGTGTGTGTGTGTGTGTGTGTGTGTGTGTGTGTGTGTGTGTGTGTGTGTGTGAGTGTGTTTTAGAGGATGGAGATGGTGTGTTGTGACATACCAGGAAAACTCAGAGAGAGAGAGAGAGAGAGAGAGAGAGAGAGAGGAGAGAGAGAGACAGAGAGAGGGGGAAGGAATGGAGAGATAGGAAGAGAGAGGAGAGAGGGGTATAGAGAGAAGTGACAGGTTTTTCATCTTTAAGGAATGGAGAGAGAGAGAGAGAGAGAGAGGGTGGAGGAGAGAGGGTGGAGGAGAAAGAGGAGAGAAGAGGAGGAGAGAGGAGGAGAGATGAGGAGAGAGAGAGAGAAGAGAGAGAGAGGAGGAGGAGAGAAGGAAAGAGGAGGGGAGAGAGGAGGAGGAGAGAGAGACTGTTGACACTGTTGTCTCTCTGTACGTTCCTCCCCTCCGCCCCACCTCTCTTCACTCCCTCCATCTGTCTGTCTGTGTTTAGTGTGTCAGTATTGTCAGTGACTGTGCTGCTCTGAGTGTCTTCTTCTCTCTCTCTCTCTGCCAGACTTAAAACACAGAGCCCTCTCTAACAGCCTGATGGATAGATCACACAGAGGATGACAGGAGAGAGGGAGGAGGGGTGGAGGGGGGGAAATATGGGGAGGATGAGAGGGAGGAGGGGTGGGGTGGGGGGAAATATGGGGAGGATGAGAGGGAGGAGGGGTGGAGGGGGAAATTTGGGGAGGATGAGAGGGAGGAGGGGTGGAGGGGGAAATATGGGGAGGATGAGAGGGAGGAGGGGTGGAGGAGGGGGGAAAGATGGGGAGGATGAGAGGGAGGAGGGGGGAAAGATGGTGAGGATGAGAGGGAGGAGGGGTGGAGGGGGGAAAGATGGGGAGGATGAGAGGGAGGAAAGTGCAAAGTAGAAGTGAGAGTAGAAGAGTAGATGTGTCTTGTCAGAACACTGAGTAGATGTGTCTTGTCAGAACACTGAGTAGATGTGTCTTGTCAGAACACTGAGTAGATGTGTCTTGTCAGAGCACTGAGTAGATATGTCTTGTCTTAACACTGAGTAGATCTGTCTTGTCTTAACACTGAGTTGATCTGTCTTGTCTTAACACTGAGTAGATCTGTCTTGTCTTAACACTGAGTAGATCTGTCTTGTCTTAACACTGAGTAGATCTGTCTTGTCTTAACACTGAGTAGATCTGTCTTGTCTTAACACTGAGTAGATGTGTCTTGTCAGAACACTGAGTAGATGTGTGTCTTGTCTGAACACTGAGTAGATCTGTGTCTTGTCAGAACACTGAGTATATCTGTCTTGTCTTAACACTGAGTAGATCTGTCTTGTCTTAACACTGAGTAGATCTGTGTCTTGTCAGAACACTGAGTAGATCTGTCTTGTCTTAACACAGAGTTGATCTGTGTCTTGTCAGAACACTGAGTAGATCTGTGTCTTGTCTTAACACTGGCTAGATCTGTGTCTTGTCAGAACACTGAGTAGATGTGTCTTGTCAGAACACTGAGTAGATCTGTCTTGTCTTAACACTGAGTTGATCTTGTCCTCTTGACTGGTGCAAGTAAAGAAATGATGTTGGTCAGCAGATTAGAGATTTAAGTTCTCAGAATGGACATGTAAAAATGACAATATCAATCAATTAGGCGGCTACTCCGATCAGAACTGGATCAGAACTGGATCAGAACCGGGTCAGAATCGGATCAAAGTGTCCTCGGAATGCCATGTTTTGCTCACTTGTCTTCTCATTTTCTGCAGAGCGCATTGGAGTATAATTGTTGTAGGCGTTGACAGTTAGGAGGCGGTCTTTCAGTCAATACTTGCTAGTGACCTGCGTGACCTGCTTGACCTGCTTCGTGCCTGTGGGCCTTTGTCAGAGGATAGAGATGAGAGACATTACACAGCAGGTAAAATAATGACACACAACAGACTAACTAGACAGCCGATTGAAAACATAATGTGTAGTTTGGCTGGTTCTCTCTCTAGTTGACTATTTAGCTATTGACATGTATTAATCTCAACTTCATGTCCTAAAATCATTTTCCACGTGCAGTCATGTATAACCGCAAATGGCCGACACGGTTGTAAAACCGTCTCTCAATCGCTCAAAATTGGCTTGGATATTCCTCTATTCAATACTGGCCATGTAATTCTGACAAAGTAAAAAAAATATTTTAGAATAGCCAAATTGGAGGCCTCCCGGGTGTCTAATTCACTGCATCGTAGTGCTAGCTGTGCCACGAGAGATTGTTTCGGAGGACGCACGGCTCTCGCCTCTCCCGAGTCCGTACGGGAGTTGCAGCGATGGGACAAGACTGTAACTACCAATTGAAGATCATGGAATTGGGGAGAAAAAGGAGCCTGATTGACAAGTAACCTTATAAATAGATAAAACCTCTAAGTTACACTGAACACTGAATATTTGAACCTTATAAATAGATAAAACCTCTAACTTACACTGAACACTGAATATTTTAACCTTATAAATAGATAAAACCTCTAAGTTACACTGAACACGGAATATTTGAACCTTATAAATAGATAAAACCTCTAACTTACACTGAACACTGAATATTTGAACCTTATAAATAGATAAAACCTCTAAGTTACACTGAACAAAAATACAAACACAACATGCAACAACGTCGGTGATGTCACTGAGTTACAGTTCACATAAGGAAATCAGTCAATTGAAATGAATAAATTATGACCTAATCGATGGATTCCACATGACATGATCTGTATCTGTTGGTCACAGATACCTTTAAAGAAAGGTAGGGGGCGTAAATCAGAAAACCAGTCAGTATCTGGTGTGACCACCATTTGCCTCATGCAGCGCGATACAGCATCTTCTCATAGAGTTGATCAGCCTGTTGTGGCCTGTGAAATGTGGTCCCATTCCTCTTCAATGGCTGTGCGAAGTTGCTGGATATTGGTGGGAACTGGAACCAGAGCATCCCAAACATGCTCAATGGGTGACACGAGTATGCAGGCCATGGAAGACCTGGGAAATGTTCATCTTCCAGGAATTGTGTACAGATCGTTGCGACATGGGGCCGTGCATTATCATGCTGAAACATGAGGTGATGGCGGCGGATGAATGGCACGACAATGGGGCCTCAGGATCTCGTCATGGTATCTAGCCACACACGCTGAAACTGGGATTCATCAGTGAAGAGCACCCTTCTCCAGCCAGTGGCCAAGATGGCGTAGCGGCAGACGTCTTTCTCCCCTGTACATTTTTTTTAGTTGTTGTATATATTTCAATTTATTTTCAGTCTCTTTACTATTTTAAAATGAGATATACCTTCCGGTAACCCGCCTCACCCAATAGGATCCGCTATTGTTAGACCTTTTAGCCAGAACCTCCATCAGAAAATAACCATCTAATTAGCTACTAGCTATTTAGTCATTGTCAGTCACAGCTAGCGGCCTTTACCTTCTGCACCAGACGCTTTTAGAACCCCCATCAGAACCTAGCCATCATTGTTACCTTTACCTTCTGCACCAGACGCTTTTAGGACCCCCATCAGAACCTAGCCATCATTGTTACCTTTACCTTCTGCACCAGACGCTTTTAGAACCCCCATCAGAACCTAGCCATCATTGTTACCTTTACCTTCTGCACCAGACGCTTTTAGAACCCCCATCAGAACCTAGCCATCATTGTTACCTTTACCTTCTGCACCAGACACTTTTAGAACCCCCATCAGACACTTTTAGCCTGGATAATACTTTACCTTCTGCACCAGACACGTTTAGCCTGGATAATACTTGCCAGCCTGCCAGTATCGGACTGTTTCCTCCACTACAACACCGGATTCCTGCCGTAAACCCTGGACCATTACTCCTGATCATCACAGCTAGCTAGCTGCCACAGAGTGACCCAGCCCCGATGCTAGCCCTGAGCCAGGCCCACCTCCCGGCTTGCTCAGTGATCACTCGGCTACACAGCTGATGCCTCCCGGACTCTTCCCCAACACGGCTTGAACTCCACTACTCCACTGGCTACACAGCTGATGCCTCCCGTACCCCAACACGGCTAGAACTCCACTACTCCACCGGATCCTTGCCGTAAGCTCTGGACCTTTGCAGACGATCTTCGCTGCTAGCTAGCTGCTACCGAGTGGCTATAGTGGCTAACGCCCTTGTCCTGAAGCTAGCACCAGTTAGCCGCGAGCCAAGCGCATCTCCCAGCTAGCAAAATTACTACAACCACAGCACCTTTTTTCTCTTTCACCATCTGGCCCGGACCCTTTGTCGACACGAAGCCCCGCCGTTCCACCATGACATCATTCTGTATACCTCTGGCCCTTCTTTGGACACTGTCTTAACAAATTTCCAAACAAGCTTCAATGCCATTCAACACTCCTTCCATGGCCTCCAGCTGCTCTTAAACGCTAGTAAAACTAAATGTATGCTTTTCAACCGTTTGCTGCCCGCACCCTCCTGCCCGACTAGCATCACTACTCTGGACGGTTCTGACTTAGAATATGTGGACAACTACAAATACCTAGGTGTCTGGTTATTGACTGTAAACTCTCCTTCCAGACTCATGGGATTAAACATCTCTAGCAATCCAAAATTAAATCTAGAATCAGTCTTTCTGTAAATCCTTCCAGACTCATATTAAACATAGCCTCCTTCACTCACGCCTCCTTCACTCACGTCGCCAAACATACCCTCGTAAAACTGACCATCCTACCGAACCTCGACTCCGGCGATGTCATTTACAAAATAGCCTCCAACACTCTACTCAGCAAACTGGATGCAGTCTATCACAGTGTCATCCGTTTTGTCACCAATGCCCCATAAACCACCCACCACTGCGACCTGTATGCTCGGCTGGCCTTCGCTGCATATTCGTCGCCAGATCCACTGGCTCCAGGTCATCTATAAGTCTTTGCTAAGTAAAGCTCCGCCTTATCTCAGCTCACTGGTCACGATAACAACACCCACCCGTAGCACGTGTTCCAGCAGGTATATCTCACTGGTCATCCCCAAATCCAACACCTCATTTGGCCGCCTTTCCTTCCAGTTCTCTGCTGCCAATGACTGGAACGAATTGCAATAATCGCTGAAGTTGGAGACTTGTATTTCCCTCACTAACTTTAAGCATCAGCTACCTGAACAGCTAACCTAACACTGCAGCTGTACATAGCCCATCTGTAAATAGCCCACCCAATCTACCTACCTCATCCCCATATTGTTATTATTTACTTTTCTGCTCTTTTGCAGACCAGTATTTCTACTTGCACATCATCATCTGCACATCTATCACTCCAGTGTTAATCTGCTAAATTGTAATTCTTCGCTACTATGGCCTATTTATTGCCTTACCTCGTCACGCTATTTGCACACACACACTGTATATAGACTTAATTTTTTTTCTATCGTGTTATTGACTGTACACTTGTTTATTCCATGTGTAAATCTGTGTTGTTGTTTGTGTCGCACTGCTTTGCTTTATCTTGGCCAAGTCGCAGTTGTAAATGAGAACCTACCTGGTTAAATAAAGGTGAAATAAAAAAATACAAATGTACCCACGGAAGTCAGTTACGACCCTGAACTGCATTCAGGTCTAGACCCTGGTGAGGACGAAGTTTATGCAGAAATTATTTGGTTGTTCAAAGCCACAGTTTCATCAGCTGTCAAGGTGGCTGGTTTCAGACTATCAAGAAGCCTGATGTGGAGGTCCTGGGCTGACGTGGTTACACATGGTCTGAGGTTGAGGAGGTCCTGGGCTGGCGTGGTTACACGTGGTCTGAGATTGAGGAGGTCCTGGGCTGGCATGGTTACACGTGGTCTGAGGTTGAGGAGGTCCTGGGCTGGCGTGGTTACACGTGGTCTGAGGTTGAGGAGGTCCTGGGCTGGCGTGGTTACACGTGGTCTGAGGTTGAGGAGGTCCTGGGCTGGCGTGGTTACACGTGGTCTGAGGTTGAAGAGGTCCTGGGCTGGCGTGGTTACACGTGGTCTGAGGTGGTCTGGAGGTCTGAGGTTGAGGAGGTCCTGGGCTGGCGTGGTTACATGTGGTCTGAGGTTGAGGAGGTCCTGGGCTGGCATGGTTACACGTGGTCTGAGGTTGAGGAGGTCCTGGGCTGGCATGGTTACACGTGGTCTGAGGTTGAGGAGGTCCTGGGCTGGCGTGGTTACACGTGGTCTGAGGTTGAGGAGGTCCTGGGCTGGCGTGGTTACACGTGGTCTGAGGTTGAGGAGGTCCTGGGCTGGCGTGGTTACACGTGGTCTGAGGTTGAGGAGGTCCTGGGCTGGCGTGGTTACACGTGGTCTGAGATTGAGGAGGTCCTGGGCTGGCGTGGTTATACGTGGTCTGAGATTGAGGAGGTCCTGGGCTGGCGTGGTTATACGTGGTCTGAGATTGAGGAGGTCCTGGGCTGGTGTGGTTACACGTGGTCTAAGGTTGTGAGGCCGGTTGTACGTATTGCCAAATTATCTTAAACAACGCTGGAGGCAGCTTCTGGTTGAGTAATGAACATGAAATTATCTGGAAACAGCTCTGCTGGACATTCCTGCAGTCAGCGTGCCAATTTCACACAAAAACTTGAGACATCTGTGACATTGTGTTATGTGACAAAACTGCACAACTGCCCCTTTTATTGTCCCCAGCACAAGGTGCACCTGTGTAATGATCGTGCTGTTTAATCAGCTTCTTGATATGCCACACCTGTCAGGTGGATGAATTATCTTGACTAAAGGACAAATACTCACTAACAGGGATGTAAACAACATTTTAGAGAAATAAGCTTTTTTTGTGCGATTGGAACATTTTGGGAATTTTTTAAATTTCAGCTCATGAAACATGGGACCAACACTTTACATGTTGCACTTTGTATTGTTGTTCAGTGTAAATATCCTACTACCAGTCAGCTCTCTCACCCAGCTGTTTGATGTACATCAAATCAGGGAATTATTTTACAAAGACATGGAAACCATTTATAAATGTAATGTTGCAGGGTGGCCAATCAGAGCAATCTCCAGGAGATTCCAGATGACGTGTTTTATACAGCAGCCAATCAGAGCAGAGCAGGCTCCAATGGCAGGAGATGGTATCTAATACATGGGATCAGACAGCAGGAGATGGTATCTAATACATGGGATCAGACAGCAGGAGATGGTATCTAATACATGGGGTCAGACAGCAGCAGGAGATGGTATCTAATACATGGGGTCAGACAGCAGGAGATGGTATCTAATACATGGGATCAGACAGCAGCAGGAGATGGTATCTAATACATGGGATCAGACAGCAGGAGATGGTATCTAATACATGGGATCAGACAGCAGGAGATGGTATCTAATACATGGGATCAGACAGCAGCAGGAGATGGTATCTAATACATGGGATCAGACAGCAGCAGGAGATGGTATCTAATACATGGGATCAGACAGCAGCAGGAGATGGTATCTAATACATGGGATCAGACAGCAGGAGATGGTATCTAATACATGGGATCAGACAGCAGGAGATGGTATCTAATACATGGGATCAGACAGCAGGAGATGGTATCTAATACATGGGATCAGACAGCAGCAGGAGATGGTATCTAATACATGGGATCAGACAGCAGGAGATGGTATCTAATACATGGGATCAGACAGCAGCAGGAGATGGTATCTAATACATGGGATCAGACAGCAGCAGGAGATGGTATCTAATACATGGGATAGCAGGAGATGGATCTAATACATGGGACAGACAGCAGCAGGAGATGGTATCTAATACATGGGATCAGACAGCAGCAGGAGATGGTATCTAATACATGGGATCAGACAGCAGCAGGAGATGGTATCTAATACATGGGATCAGACAGCAGGAGATGGTATCTAATACATCAGACAGCAGGAGATGGATCAGACAGACAGCAGGAGATGGTATCTAATACATGGGATCAGACAGCAGGAGATGGTATCTAATACATGGGATCAGACAGCAGGAGATGGTATCTAATACATGGGATCAGACAGCAGCAGGAGATGGTATCTAATACATGGGATCAGACAGCAGCAGGAGATGGTATCTAATACATGGGATCAGACAGCAGCAGGAGATGGTATCTAATACATGGGATCAGACAGCAGCAGGAGATGGTATCTAATACATGGGATCAGACAGACAGCAGGAGATGGTATCTAATACATGGGATCAGACAGCAGGAGATGGTATCTAATACATGGGATCAGACAGCAGCAGGAGATGGTATCTAATACATGGGATCAGACAGCAGGAGATGTATCTAATACATGGGATCAGACAGCAGGAGATGGTATCTAATACATGGGATCAGACAGCAGCAGGAGATGGTATCTAATACATGGGATCAGACAGCAGGAGATGGTATCTAATACATGGGATCAGACAGCAGGAGATGGAGATGGTATCTAATACATGGGATCAGACAGCAGGAGATGGTATCTAATACATGGGATCAGACAGCAGGAGATGGTATCTAATACATGGGATCAGACAGCAGCAGGAGATGGTGGGATCAGGAGATGGTATCTAATACATGGGATCAGACAGCAGCAGGAGATGGTATCTAATACATGGGATCAGACAGCAGCAGGAGATGGTATCTAATACATGGGATCAGACAGCAGGAGATGGTATCTAATACATGGGATCAGACAGCAGGAGATGGTATCTAATACATGGGATCAGACAGCAGCAGGAGATGGTATCTAATACATGGGATCAGACAGCAGCAGGAGATGGTATCTAATACATGGGATCAGACAGCAGCAGGAGATGGTATCTAATACATGGGATCAGACAGCAGGAGATGGTATCTAATACATGGGATCACAGCAGGAGATGGTATCTAATACATGGGATCAGACAGCAGGAGATGGTATCTAATACATGGGATCAGACAGCAGGAGATGGTATCTAATACATGGGATCAGACAGCAGGAGATGGTATCTAATACATGGGATCAGACAGCAGGAGATGGATACATGGGATCAGACAGCAGGAGATGGTATCTAATACATGGGATCAGACAGCAGGAGATGGTATCTAATACATGGGATCAGACAGCAGCAGGAGATGGTATCTAATACATGGGATCAGACACAGCAGGAGATGGTATCTAATACATGGGATCAGACAGCAGCAGGAGATGGTATCTAATACATGGGATCAGACAGCAGCAGGAGATGGATACATGGGATCAGACAGCAGCAGGAGATGGTATCTAATACATGGGATCAGACAGCAGGAGATGGTATCTAATACATGGGATCAGACAGCAGGAGATGGTATCTAATACATGGGATCAGACAGCAGCAGGAGATGGTATCTAATACATGGGATCAGACAGCAGGAGATGGTATCTAATACATGGGATCAGACAGCAGGAGATGGTATCTAATACATGGGATCATGGGATCAGACAGCAGGAGATGGTATCTAATACATGGGATCAGACAGCAGCAGGAGATGGTATCTAATACATGGGATCAGACAGCAGGAGATGGTATCTAATACATGGGATCAGACAGCAGGAGATGGTATCTAATACATGGGATCAGACAGCAGGAGATGGTATCTAATACATGGGATCAGACAGCAGGAGATGGTATCTAATACATGGGATCAGACAGCAGGAGATGGTATCTAATACATGGGATCAGACAGCAGGAGATGGTATCTAATACATGGGATCAGACAGCAGCAGGAGATGGTATCTAATACATGGGATCAGACAGCAGCAGGAGATGGTATCTAATACATGGGATCAGAGCAGCAGGAGATGGTATCTAATACATGGGATCAGACAGCAGGAGATGGTATCTAATACATGGGATCAGACAGCAGGAGATGGTATCTAATACATGGGATCAGACACAGCAGGAGATGGTATCTAATACATGGGATCAGACAGCAGCAGGAGATGGTATCTAATACATGGGATCAGACAGCAGCAGGAGATGGTATCAGCAGGAGATGGTATCTAATACATGGGATCAGACAGCAGGAGATGGTATCTAATACATGGGATCAGACAGCAGGAGATGGTATCTAATACATGGGATCAGACAGCAGGAGATGGTATCTAATACATGGGATCAGACAGCAGGAGATGGTATCTAATACATGGGATCAGACAGCAGGAGATGGTATCTAATACATGGGATCAGACAGCAGGAGATGGTATCTAATACATGGGATCAGACAGCAGGAGATGGTATCTAATACATGGGATCAGACAGCAGGAGATGGTATCTAATACATGGGATCAGACAGCAGGAGATGGTATCTAATACATGGGATCAGACAGCAGGAGATGGTATCTAATACATGGGATCAGACAGCAGGAGATGGTATCTAATACATTTTTATTTTATTTTTTGTATTTTTTATTTCACCTTTATTTAACCAGTTAGGCCAGTTGAGAACAAGTTCTCATTTGCAACTGCGACCTGGCCAAGATAAAGCATAGCAGTGTGAACAGACAACACAGAGTTACACATGGAATAAACAATTAACAAGTCAATAACACAGTAGAAAACAAAGGGGGGAGTCTATATACAATGTGTGCAAAAGGCATGAGGAGGTAGGCGAATAATTACAATTTTGCAGATTAACACTGGAGTGATAAATGATCAGATGGTCATGTACAGGTAGAGATATTGGTGTGCAAAAGAGCAGAAAAGTACATAAATAAAAACAGTATGGGGATGAGGTAGGTGACAATGGGTGGGCTATTTACCAATAGACTATGTACAGCTGCAGCGATCGGTTAGCTGCTCAGATAGCTGATGTTTGAAGTTGGTGAGGGAGATAAAAGTCTCCAACTTCAGCTATTTTTGCAATTCGTTCCAGTCACAGGCAGCAGAGTACTGGAACGAAAGGCGGCCAAATGAGGTGTTGGCTTTAGGGATGATCAGTGAGATACACCTGCTGGAGCGCGTGCTACGGATGGGTGTTGCCATCGTGACCAGTGAACTGAGAGAAGGCGGAGCTTTACCTAGCATGGACTTGTAGATGACCTGGAGCCAGTGGGTCTGGCGACGAATATGTAACGAGGGCCAGCCGACTAGAGCATACAGGTCGCAGTGGTGGGCGGTATAAGGTGCTTTAGTGACAAAACGGATGGCACTGTGATAGACTGCATCCAGTTTGCTGAGTAGAGTGTTGGAAGCCATTTTGTAGATGACATCGCCGAAGTCGAGGATCGGTAGGATAGTCAGTTTTACTAGGGTAAGCTTGGCGGCGTGAGTGAAGGAGGCTTTGTTGCGGAATAGAAAGCCGACTCTTGATTTGATTTTCGATTGGAGATGTTTGATATGAGTCTGGAAGGAGAGTTTGCAGTCTAGCCAGACACCTAGGTACTTATAGATGTCAACATATTCAAGGTCGGAACCATCCAGGGTGGTGATGCTAGTCGGGCATGCGGGTGCAGGCAGCGATCGGTTGAAAAGCATGCATTTGGTTTTACTAGCGTTTAAGAGCAGTTGGAGGCCACGGAAGGAGTGTTGTATGGCATTGAAGCTTGTTTGGAGGTTAGATAGCACAGTGTCCAATGACGGGCCGAAAGTATATAGAATGGTGTCGTCTGCGTAGAGGTGGATCAGGGAATCGCCCGCAGCAAGAGCAACATCATTGATATATACAGAGAAAAGAGTCGGCCCGAGAATTGAACCCTGTGGCACCCCCATAGAGACTGCCAGAGGACCGGACAGCATGCCCTCCGATTTGACACACTGAACTCTGTCTGCAAAGTAATTGGTGAACCAGGCAAGGCAGTCATCCGAAAAACCGAGGCTACTGAGTCTGCCGATAAGAATATGGTGATTGACAGAGTCGAAAGCCTTGGCAAGGTCAATGAAGACAGCTGCACAGTACTGTCTTTTATCGATGGCGGTTATGATATCGTTTAGTACCTTGAGTGTGGCTGAGGTGCACCCGTGACCGGCTCGGAAACCAGATTGCACAGCGGAGACGGTACGGTGGGATTCGAGATGGTCAGTGATCTGTTTGTTGACTTGGCTTTCGAAGACCTTAGATAGGCAGGGCAGGATGGATATAGGTCTGTAACAGTTTGGGTCCAGGGTGTCTCCCCCTTTGAAGAGGGGGATGACTGCGGCAGCTTTCCAATCCTTGGGGATCTCAGACGATATGAAAGAGAGGTTGAACAGGCTGGTAATAGGGGTTGCGACAATGGCGGCGGATAGTTTCAGAAATAGGGGGTCCAGATTGTCAAGCCCAGCTGATTTGTACGGGTCCAGGTTTTGCAGCTCTTTCAGAACATCTACTATCTGGATTTGGGTAAAGGAGAACCTGGAGAGACTTGGGCGAGGAGCTGCCGGGGGCGGAGCTGTTGGCCGAGGTTGGAGTAGCCAGGCGGAAGGCATGGCCAGCCGTTGAGAAATGCTTATTGAAGTTTTCGATAATCATGGATTTATCGGTGGTGACCGTGTTACCTAGCCTCAGTGCAGTGGGCAGCTGGGAGGAGGTGCTCT
>NW_024609771.1:332500-375000 GCF_018296145.1 Oncorhynchus tshawytscha
AAGTAAGAAATGTAACAAGTGTGTGCAGAATAAAGTTTGACAGAGAAATGAAGAGAGATCACCGATAATAACAGTGATAATAACAGTGATAATAACAGTGATAATAACAGTGATAATAACAGTGATAATAACAGTGATAATAACATTGATAATAACAGTGATAATAACAGTGATAATAACAGTGATAATAACAGTGATAATAACAGTGATAATAACAGTGATAATAACAGTGATAATAACAGTGATAATAACAGTGATAATAACAGTGATAATAACAGTGATAATAACATTGATAATAACAGTGATAATAACAGTGATAATAACAGTGATAATAACATTGATAATAACAGTGATAATGGCATCAATAATGACACTGATAATAACAATGATAATAACAATGATAATGGCATCAATAATGACACCGATAATAACAATGATAATAACAGTGATAATAACAGTGATAATGGCATCAATAATGACACTGATAATAACAGTGATAATGACATCAATAATAACACTGATAATAACAGTAATACTGACATCAATAATGACAGTGATAATAACAGTGATAATGACATCAATAATGACAGTGATAACAACAGTGATAATAAACAGTGATAATGACAGTGATAATAACAGTGATAATAACATCAATAATGACAGTGATAATAACATCAATAATGACAGTGATAATGACAGTGATAATAACAGTGATACTGACATCAATAATGACAGTGATAATGACAGTGATAATAACAGTGATAATAACATCAATAATGACAGTGATAATGACAGTGATAATAACAGTGATAATGACATCAATAATGACAGTGATAACAACAGTGATAATGACATCAATAATGACAGTGATAACAACAGTGATAATAACATCAATAATGACAGTGATAATAACAGTGATAATAACATCAATAATGACAGTGATAATAACAGTGATAATGGCATCAATAATGACAGTGATAACAACAGTGATAATGGCATCAATAATGACAGTGATAATGACAGTGATAATAACAGTGATAATAACATCAATAATGACAGTGATAATAACATCAATAATGACAGTGATAATGACAGTGATAATAACAGTGATACTGACATCAATAATGACAGTGATAATGACAGTGATAATAACAGTGATAATAACATCAATAATGACAGTGATAATGACAGTGATAATAACAGTGATAATAACATCAATAATGACAGTGATAATGACAGTGATAATAACAGTGATAATGACATCAATAATGACAGTGATAACAACAGTGATAATGACATCAATAATGACAGTGATAATAACAGTGACAATGGCATCAATAATGACAGTGATAATAACAGTGATAATGGCATCAATAATGACAGTGATAATGACAGTGATAATAACAGTGATAATGACATCAATAATGACAGTGATAATAACAGTGACAATGGCATCAATAATGACAGTGAAAATAACAGTGATAATAACATTGAAAATAACAATGCTAATAACATAGATAATGACATTTATCATGACCTTGATAATAGCATTGATAATGACATTGATAACAACATCGATAATGGCTACATGGCTTTGGTTACAGTGATTATAACTTGGTTGCACTCACTAGGAAAACTACAATACCAAAGTCTGGCCCTAAACTAATCTACTGCAGGTCCTATAGAGGGTTCAATAAGGACACACTCACTGGGAAAACTGCAGTACCAAAGGCTGGCCATAAACTAATCTACTGCAGGTCCTATAGAGGGTTCAATAAGGACACACTCACTGGGAAAACTGCAGTACCAAAGGCTGGCCATAAACTAATCTACTGCAGGTCCTATAGAGGGTTCAATAAGGACACACTCACTGGGAAAACTGCAGTACCAAAGGCTGGCCATAAACTAATCTACTGCAGGTCCTATAGAGACATCATAGACACATCATTACTGAATAGAGACACATCATTACTGTATATAGACACATAGAGACACATCATTACTGTATATAGACACATCATTACTGTATATAGACACATCATTACTGTATAGACACATCATTACTGTATATAGACACATCATTACTGTATATAGACACATCATTACTGTATATAGACACATAGAGACACATCATTACTGTATATAGACACATCATTACTGTATATAGACACATCATTACTGTATATAGACACATCATTACTGTATAGAGACACATCATTACTGTATAGAGACACATCATTACTGTATAGAGACACATCATTACTGTATATAGACACATCATTACTGTATATAGACACATCATTACTGTATATAGACACATCATTACTGTATATAGACACATCATTACTGTATATAGACACATCATTACTGTATATAGACACATCATTACTGTATATAGACACATAGAGACACATCATTACTGTATATAGACACATCATTACTGTATATAGACACATAGAGACACATCATTACTGTATATAGACACATCATTAGAGACACATCATTACTGTATAGACACATAGACACATCATTACTGTATATAGACACATCATTACTGTATATATAGACACATCATTACTGTATATAGACACATCATTACTGTATATAGAGACACATCATTACTGTATATATAGACACATCATTACTGTATATAGAGACATCATTACTGTATAGAGACACATCATTACTGTATATAGAGACATAGAGACACATCATTACTGTATATATAGACACATCATTACTGTATATAGACACATAGAGACACATCATTACTGTATATATAGACACATTGAGACACATCATTACTGTATATAGACACATAGAGACACATCATTACTGTATATATAGACACATCATTACTGTATATAGACACATAGAGACACATCATTACTGTATATAGAGACACATCATTACTGTATATAGACACATAGAGACACATCATTACTGTATATAGACACATCATTACTGTATATAGAGACACATCATTACTAGACACATCATTACTGTATATAGACACATCATTACTGTATATAGACACATAGAGACACATCATTACTGTATATAGACACATCATTACTGTATATAGACACATAGAGACACATCATTACTGTATAGAGACACATCATTACTGTATATAGACACATAGAGACACATCATTACTGTATATAGACACATCATTACTGTATATAGACACATCATTACTGTATATAGAGACACATCATTACTGTATATAGACACATCATTACTGTATATAGACACATAGAGACACATCATTACTGTATATAGACACATCATTACTGTATATAGACACATAGAGACACATCATTACTGTATATATAGACACATCATTACTGTATATAGACACATCATTACTGTATATAGACACATCATTACTGTATATAGACACATCATTACTGTATATAGACACATCATTACTGTATAGACACATCATTACTGTATATAGACACATAGAGACACATCATTACTGTATATAGACACATAGAGACACATCATTACTGTATATAGAGACACATCATTACTGTATATAGAGACACATCATTACTGTATATAGACACATAGAGACACATCATTACTGTATAGAGACACATCATTACTGTATATAGAGACACATCATTACTGTATATAGAGACACATCATTACTGTATAGAGACACATCATTACTGTATATAGAGACACATCATTACTGTATATAGAGACACATCATTACTGTATATATATAGAGACACATCATTACTGTATATAGAGACACATCATTACTGTATATAGACACATAGAGACACATCATTACTGTATATAGAGACACATCATTACTGTATAGAGACACATCATTACTGTATATAGACATATAGAGACACATCATTACTGTATATAGACACATGGAGACACATCATTACTGTATAGAGACACATCATTACTGTATATAGACACATCATTACTGTATATAGAGACACATCATTACTGTATATAGAGACACATCATTACTGTATAGAGACACATCATTACTGTATAGAGACACATCATTACTGTATATAGAGACATATCATTACTCTATAGAGACACATCATTACTGTATATAGAGACACATCATTACTGTATATAGACACATAGTGACACATCATTACTGTATAGAGACACATCATTACTGTATATAGAGACACATCATTACTGTATATAGACACATCATTACTGTATATAGACACATAGAGACACATCATTACTGTATATAGACACATTGTTACTGTATATAGACACATCATTACTGTATATAGACACATCATTACTGTATATAGACACATAGAGACACATCATTACTGTATATAGACACATTGTTACTGTATATAGACACATCATTACTGTATATAGACACATCATTACTGTATATATAGACACATAGAGACACATCATTACTGTATATAGAGACACATCATTACTGTATAGAGACACATCATTACTGTATATAGAGACACATCATTACTGTATAGAGACACATCATTACTGTATAGAGACACATCATTACTGTATATAGACACACATCATTACTGTATATAGAGACACATCATTACTGTATATAGACACAGAGACACATCATTACTGTATATAGACACATAGAGACACATCATTACTGTATAGAGACACATCATTACTGTATAGAGACACATCATTACTGTATAGAGACACATCATTACTGTATATAGAGACACATCATTACTGTATATAGACACATCATTACTGTATAGAGACACATCATTACTGTATATAGACACATCATTACTGTATATAGACACACATAGAGACACATCATTACTGTATATATAGACACATCATTACTGTATATAGACACATCATTACTGTATAGAGACACATCATTACTGTATATAGAGACATAGAGACACATCCTTACTGTATAGAGACACATCATTACTGTATAGAGACACATCATTACTGTATAGAGACACATCATTACTGTATATAGACACATAGAGACACATCATTACTGTATAGAGACACATCATTACTGTATAGAGTCACAACATTACTGTATAGAGACACATCATTACTGTATAGAGACACATCATTACTGTAGACACATCATTACTGTATATAGAGACACATCATTACTGTATATAGACACATAGAGACACACCATTACTGTATATAGAGACATCATTACTGTATATAGAGACACATCATTACTGTATAGAGACACATCATTACTGTATATAGACATATAGAGACACATCATTACTGTATAGAGACACATCATTACTGTATATAGACATATAGAGACACATCATTACTGTATAGAGACACATCATTACTGTATATAGACACATCATTACTGTATATAGAGACACATCATTACTGTATAGAGACACATCATTACTGTATATAGACACATAGAGACACATCATTACTGTATAGAGACACATCATTACTGTATATAGACACATAGAGACACATCATTACTGTATAGAGACACATCATTACTGTATAGAGACACATCATTACTGTATATAGACACATAGAGACACATCATTACTGTATAGAGACACATCATTACTGTATAGAGTCACAACATTACTGTATAGAGACACATCATTACTGTATATAGAGACACATCATTACTGTATATAGACATATAGAGACACATCATTATTGTATATAGACACATCATTACTGTATATAGACACATCATTAATGTATATAGACACATCATTACTGTATATATAGACACATAGAGACACATCATTACTGTATATATAGACACATCATTACTGTATATAGAGACATCATTACTGTATAGAGACACATCATTACTGTATATAGAGACATAGAGACACATCATTACTGTATATATAGACACATCATTACTGTATATAGACACATAGAGACACATCATTACTGTATATATAGAGACACATCATTACTGTATATAGAGACACATCATTACTGTATATAGACACATAGAGACACATCATTACTGTATATAGAGACACATCATTACTGTATATAGACACATCATTACTGTATAGAGACACATCATTACTGTATAGAGACACATCATTACTGTATATAGAGACACATCATTACTGTATATAGAGACACATCATTACTGTATAGAGACACATCATTATAGAGACACATCATTACTGTATATAGACACATCATTACTGTATATAGACACATAGAGACACATCATTACTGTATAGAGACACATCATTACTGTATAGAGACACATCATTACTGTATAGAGACACATCATTACTGTATATAGACACATCATTACTGTATATAGACATCATTACTGTATATAGACACATCATTACTGTATATAGACACATCATTACTGTATATAGACACATAGAGACACATCATTACTGTATAGAGACACATCATTACTGTATAGAGACACATCATTACTGTATATAGAGACACATCATTACTGTATATAGAGACACATCATTACTGTATATAGAGACACATCATTACTGTATATAGAGACACATCATTACTGTATATAGACACACATCATTACTGTATAGACACATCATTACATAGAGACACATCATTACTGTATAGAGACACATCATTACTGTATAGAGACACATGTATAGAGACACATCATTACTGTATAGAGTCACAACATTACTGTATATAGACACATAGAGACACATTATTACTGTATATAGACACATCATTACTGTATATAGACACATCATTACTGTATATAGACACATCATTACTGTATATAGAGACTATATAGAGACACATCATTACTGTATATAGACATATAGAGACACATCATTACTGTATATAGACACATCATTACTGTATATAGACACATCATTACTGTATATATAGACACATAGAGACACATCATTACTGTATATATAGACACATCATTACTGTATATAGACACATCATTACTGTATATAGAGACTATATAGAGACACATCATTACTGTATATAGAGACATAGAGACACATCATTACTGTATAGAGACACATCATTACTGTATATAGAGACATCATTACTGTATAGAGACACATCATTACTGTATATAGAGACATAGAGACACATCATTACTGTATTATAGAGACACATCATTATATAGACACATCATTCTGTATTACTGTATATAGACACATAGAGACACATCATTACTGAATATAGAGACACATCATTACTGTATATAGACACATAGAGACACATCATTACTGTATATAGACACATAGAGACACATCATTACTGTATATATAGACACATCATTACTGTATATATACACATAGAGACACATCATTACTGTATATATAGACACATCATTACTGTATATAGACACATAGAGACACATCATTACTGTATATATAGACACATCATTACTGTATATATAGACACATAGAGACACATCATTACTGTATATAGACACATCATTACTGTATATAGACACATAGAGACACATCATTACTGTATATAGAGACACATCATTACTGTATATAGAGACATAGAGACACATCATTACTGTATATAGAGACACATCATTACTGTATATATAGACACATAGAGACACATCATTACTGTATATATAGACACATCATTACTGTATATAGACACATCATTACTGTATATAGACACATAGAGACACATCATTACTGTATAGAGACACATCATTACTGTATATAGACACATAGAGACACATCATTACTGTATATAGACACATCATTACTGTATATAGACACATAGAGACACATCATTACTGTATAGAGACACATCATTACTGTATATAGAGACACATCATTACTGTATAGAGACACATCATTACTGTATATAGACACATAGAGACACATCATTACTGTATATAGAGACACATCATTACTGTATATAGAGACACATCATTACTGTATAGAGACACATCATTACTGTATATAGAGACACATCATTACTGTATATAGAGACACATCATTACTGTATAGAGACACATCATTACTGTATATAGAGACACATCATTACTGTATATAGAGACACATCATTACTGTATATAGACACATAATTACTGTATATAGACACATAATTACTGTATATAGAGACATAGAGACACATCATTACTGTATAGAGACACATCATTACTGTATAGAGACACATCATTACTGTATATAGAGACACATCATTACTGTATATAGACATATAGAGACACATCATTACTGTATATAGACACATCATTACTGTATATAGACACATCATTACTGTATATAGACACATCATTACTGTATATATAGACACATCATTACTGTATATAGAGACATCATTACTGTATAGAGACACATCATTACTGTATATAGAGACATAGAGACACATCATTACTGTATATAGACACATCATTACTGTATAGAGACACATCATTACTGTATATAGAGACACATCATTACTGTATAGAGACACATCATTACTGTATATAGAGACACATCATTACTGTATATAGACACATCATTACTGTATATAGAGACACATCATTACTGTATATAGACATATAGAGACACATCATTACTGTATATAGACACATAGAGACACATCATTACTGTATATAGACACATCATTACTGTATAGAGACACATAGAGACACACCATTACTGTATATAGACACATAGAGACACATCATTACTGTATATAGAGACACATCATTACTGTATATAGACACATAGAGACACATCATTACTGTATATAGACACATCATTACTGTATATAGACACATCATTACTGTATAGAGACACATCATTACTGTATAGAGACACATCATTACTGTATATAGAGACACATCATTACTGTATATAGACACATCATTACTGTATATAGACACATCATTACTGTATATAGACACATCATTACTGTATATAGAGACACATCATTACTGTATATAGACACATAGAGACACATCATTACTGTATATAGACACATCATTACTGTATATAGACACATAGAGACACATCATTACTGTATATAGACACATAGAGACACATCATTACTGTATATAGAGACACATCATTACTGTATATAGACACAGAGACACATCATTACTGTATATAGACACATCATTACTGTATATAGACACATCATTACTGTATATAGACACAGAGACACATCATAATATGACATTTTAAATGTCTATTTCTTTGGAACTTCTGTGAGTGTAATGTTTACTGTTAATTTGTATTGTTTATTTCACTTTATATATTCAACAGGTCACAAATCTTGCTGCTGTGATGGCACACTGTGAAATTTCACCCAGTAGATATGGGAGTTTTTCAAAATTGGATTTGTTTTCGAATTCTTTGTGGATCTGTGTAATCTGAGGGAAATATGTCTCTCTAATATGGTCATACATTGGGCAGGAGGTTAGGAATTGCAGCTCAGTTTCCACCTCATTTTGTGGGCAGTGAGCACATAGCCTGTCTTCTCTTGAGAGCCATGTCTGCCTACGGCGGCCTTTCTCAATAGCAAGGCTATGCTCACTGAGTCTGTACATAGTCAAAGCTTTCCTTAATTTTGGTCAGTCACAGTGGTCAGGTATTCTGCCGCTGTGTACTCTCTGTGTATGGCCAAATAGCATTCTAGTTTGCTCTCTCTCTCTCTGTCTCTCCTCTCTCTGTCTGTCTGACCTGTATGGTGTCTGTCATGGTCTGATGTGGTTTTGATCCATAATGAATGAAGGGATCTGATTCGTCAATCACATCAAAACTACCCACCATACCCCTGGGTCAGGGCAATGTCAGCCGTCAGAGACGACTGGAGGGCTGACAGATGGACGGAGGGATCGAGAGAGAGAGAGCGAGAGAGAGCGAGAGAGACAGAGAGAGACAGAGAGAGACAGAAAGAGATAGAAAGAGACAGAGAGAGACAGAGAGAGGAGAGAGAGAGAGACAGAGACAGAGAGGGAGAGAGAGAGAGACAGAGAGAGAGAGAGAGAGAGCCAGAGAGAGAAAGAGAGAGCGAGAGAGAGAAAGAGAGAGACAGAGAGAGAAAGAGAGAGAATGAGAGAGAAAGAGAGAGACAGAGAGAGCGAGAGAGAGATGAGAGAGACAGAGAGGGGAGAGAGAGAGACAGAGAGGGGAGAGACAGAGAGAGGAGAGAGAGACAGAGAGAAAGAGAGAGACAGAGAGAGCGAGAGAGAGATGAGAGAGACAGAGAGGGGAGAGAGAGAGACAGAGAGAGGAGAGAGAGATGAGAGAGACAGAGAGGGGAGAGAGAGAGACAGAGAGGGGAGAGAGAGAGACAGAGAGAGGAGAGAGAGAGGGTAGTAGATAAATGAAAGAGAAAAGGAAGGATAGTGTTTCAGTTCTGTATATTCTGTGTGTCAGATGGTTTGTGTGTGAATGGTGGACTGTGGTTCTGTGTGTCAGATGGTTTGTGTGTGAATGGTGGACTGTGGTTCTGTGTGTCAGATGGTTTGTGTGTGAATGGTGGACTGTGGTTCTGTGTGTCAGATGGTTTGTGTGTGAATGGTGGACTGTGGTTCTGTGTGTCAGATGGTTTGTGTGTGAATGGTGGACTGTGGTTCTGTGTGTCAGATGGTTTGTGTGTGAATGGTGGACTGTGGTTCTGTGTGTCAGATGGTTTGTGTGTGAATGGTGGACTGTGGTTCTGTGTGTCAGAGGGTTTGTGTGTGAATGGTGGACTGTGGTTCTGTGTGTCAGAGGGTTTGTGTGTGAATGGTGGACTGTGGTTCTGTGTGTCAGAGGGTTTGTGTGTGAATGGTGGACTGTGGTTCTGTGTGTCAGAGGGTTTGTGTGTGAATGGTGGACTGTGGTTCTGTGTGTCAGATGGTTTGTGTGTGAATGGTGGACTGTGGTTCTGTGTGTCAGAGGGTTTGTGTGTGAATGGTGGACTGTGGTTCTGTGTGTCAGAGGGTTTGTGTGTGAATGGTGGTGGACTGTGGTGAATTGGACTGTGGTTCTGTGTGTCAGATGGTTTGTGTGTGAATGGTGGACTGTGGTTCTGTGTGTCAGATGGTTTGTGTGTGAATGGTGGACTGTGGTTCTGTGTGTCAGATGGTTTGTGTGTGAATGGTGGACTGTGGT
Organism: Oncorhynchus tshawytscha; assembly: GCF_018296145.1. Classification (NCBI taxonomy): domain Eukaryota; kingdom Metazoa; phylum Chordata; class Actinopteri; order Salmoniformes; family Salmonidae; genus Oncorhynchus; species Oncorhynchus tshawytscha. The sequence goes on from NW_024609771.1 coordinate 343,591, forward strand.
TCTGTGTGTCAGATGGTTTGTGTGTGAATGGTGGACTGTGGTTCTGTGTGTCAGATGGTTTGTGTGTGAATGGTGGACTGTGGTTCTGTGTGTCAGATGGTTTGTGTGTGAATGGTGGACTGTGGTTCTGTGTGTCAGATGGTTTGTGTGTGAATGGTGGACTGTGGTTCTGTGTGTCAGATGGTTTGTGTGTGAATGGTGGACTGTGGTTCTGTGTGTCAGAGGGTTTGTGTGTGTGAATGGTGGACTGTGGTTCTGTGTGTCAGATGGTTTGTGTGTGAATGGTGGACTGTGGTTCTGTGTGTCAGATGGTGGACTGTGGTTCTGTGTGTCAGAGGGTTTGTGTGTGAATGGTGGACTGTGGTTCTGTGTGTCAGAGGGTTTGTGTGTGAATGGTGGACTGTGGTTCTGTGTGTCAGATGGTTTGTGTGTGAATGGTGGACTGTGGTTCTGTGTGTCAGATGGTTTGTGTGTGAATGGTGGACTGTGGTTCTGTGTGTCAGAGGGTTTGTGTGTGAATGGTGGACTGTGGTTCTGTGTGTCAGACTGTAAACCTCTGTCCTCTCCTCTTTTCTCTGTATCTCTTTCTTCTCTCCCTCATCTTAACTCCAGGCCAGCTGTCTATCTCCCCCCTCTCCCTCCCTCCTCTCCTCCATCTCTCCATCAGTCTGTCCTGTGGTCAGTGGTGTGGACAGAGGAATGGCTGGTCTGTGGATCACAGTCAAAAGTAGTCCACCAATTAGGACATTGAGAAAGATAAAGAGAGAGAGATACAGAGAAGAGGGGAGAGAATGTAGAGAGAAGCGAAGAGGGGGAGAGATGGAGGAGAGGGGGAAGAGGGGAGAGGGAGAGAGGGGGGGGGGAGAGAGATGGAGGAGAGGGGGAAGAGGGGAGAGGGAGAGAGGAGGGAAGAGGGGGAGGGAGAGAGATGGAGGAGAGGGGGAAGAGGGGAGAGGTAGAGAGGAGGAGGAGAGGGGGAAGAGGGGAGAGGGAGAGAAAGAAAGGAGGGAAGAGGGGGAGGGAGAGAGATGGAGGAGAAGGTGAAGAGGGGAGAGGGAGAGAGGAGGAGGAGAGGGGGAAGAGGGAGAGAGGAGGGGGAGAGAGGGGGAAGAGGGAGAGAGGAGGAGGAGAGGGGGAAGAGGGGAGAGGGAGAGAGGAGGAGGAGAGGGTGAAGAGGGGAGAGGGAGAGAGAGAGGGGGGAGAGGGGGAAGAGGGAGAGAGGAGGAGAAGAGGGGGAAGAGGGGATAGGGAGAGAGGAGGAGGAGAGGGTGAAGAGGGGAGAGGGGAGAGAGAAGGGGAGAGGGGGAAGAGGGGAGAGGGAGAGAGGAGGAGGAGAGGGGGAAGAGGGGAGAGGGGGGAGGAGGAGGAGAGGGTGAAGAGAGAGGGAGAGAGAGAGAGGGGGAGAGGGGGAGAGGGGAGAGGAGGAGGAGGAGAGGGGGAAGAGGGGAGGGGGAGAGAGGAGGAGGAGAGGGTGAAGAGGGGAGAGGGAGAGAAGAGAGACGGAGGAGAGAGAAGGAGGAGAGGGAGAGAGGAGGAGGAGAGGGGGAAGAGGGGAGAGGGAGAGAGAAGGAGGAGAGAGAGACAGTAGAATGTGAGTGTGTTCTACTGATCACTGTCCTCATTTCTTACTTAGCCTTTGTGTGTTTATAATGAGAGGAGGGACAAGTCATTTTCCACCTGACAATCAGAATGACAGATAGCATCAGTCATCAAATCAAATCAAATCAAATCAAATTTTATTTGTCACATACACACATCTGACAATTCACATACACATTTATTTGTCACATACACACATCTGACAATTCCCTCTGACAGCTGTCAATCAAACCCAACGGGAGCTCTGATTGGTGCAGAGAGATACAGGAGGTGGGAGACAGCTGTGTTTAAATGTTTGATGAAGTGTCACTTTTAAATACAAAAGCAGACAAGAGTGTGTTCTGAGAGTATCACTGTGTGTGTGTGTGTGTGTGTGTGTGTGTGTGTGTGTGTGTGTGTGTGTGTGTGTGCGTGTCTGCGGCGTGTGTGACCTGAATTCTCTCTTTCTATCAGGCCATTGCTTTGTTTTCTCAACAGAAAAAAAAATTAAATTAGAGTAAAAGTGAAAGAAGCGCAGACAGACGAAAGAAGGACAGACGGACAGACAGACAGAAAGAAGGACAGAGAGACAGACAGACGGACAGACAGACAGAGAGACAGACAGACAGACAGACAGACAGACAGACAGACAGACAGACAGACAGACAGACAGACAGACAGACAGACGGACGGACGGACGGACGGGCGGGCGGACGGACGGACGGACGGACAGACAGACAGACAGACAGACAGACAGACAGACAGACAGACAGACAGATGGGCAGACGGACAGACAGACAGACAGAGAGACGGGCAGACGGACGGACACACAGACAGACATACAGACAGACAGACGGGCAGGCAGACAGACGGACGGACGGACGGACATACGGACAGACATCTCTCCTGAAAATGTGGGGGTTGGTGTGTGTGGAGAGGTGGGGAAGGGATGTGTGTGTGTGTGTGTGTGTGTCCTATCAGGATTCATATGAAAGGCTGCCTTGTCAGAACCTCTCACAGCTCAACCAAGATAGAGTGATTTTTCGGGAGCTGTTGACCCTAACTCTGATCTCCCCTACACACACACACACACAACCTCGGAGGGAGCGAGTAAATCACACTCACTGTCTGCTATAAGTTTGGGTTGAACTTCTGAGTGCGGTGAAAGGACATAAGGAGAGAGAGAGGGAGAACTAGAGAGAGGGAGAGATGAAGAAAGAGAGAGAGAGAGAGAGGGAGAGATGAAGAAAGAGAGAGAGATAGAGAGAGAGAGAGAGAGAGAGAGAGAGAGAACTACAGAGAGGGAGAGATGAAGAAAGAGAGAGAGAGAGAGAGAGAGAGAGGGAGAACTAGAGAGAGGGAGAGATGAAGAGAGAGAGAGAGAGAGAGATGAAGAAAGAGAGAGAGAGAGGGAGAGATGAAGAGAGAGAGAGAGAGAGAGATGAAGAAAGAGAGAGAGAGAGGGAGAGATGAAGAAAGAGAGAGAGAGAGAGAGGGAGAACTAGAGAGAGGGAGAGATGAAGAAAGATGGCAAAGAAAGAGGGAGATGGGATGGAGCAGAGAGGAGAGGAAATGAAATCAGCCTGAACCCTCAGCCCTGCTCTTCTCTTCTCTCTCTCTCTCTTTCTATCGTGCAAATGGAATTCCTCCTCTTGAATCTGCCTAAGCAGCTCTCTGAGACCGGCCTGGGGGAGAAGCTGTACGCTCTGTGTGTCCTGTCACTGTTGGAGGATGATCTCTCTCCTCTCTCTTCCTTCAACCACGGCCTTGACATGAGAGAGAGATGGACAGGTAGAGAGAGAGAGAGAGAGAGAGAGTTTGAGTTTTTATAAAACCTTTATTTTTTTACTCAAGTGTTAACATAAAAAAAAGACACACTGCCTTTTCAGAAATGAAACAACAAATGTAATTCCTAAACAAAAATAAATACATAACATATACATTCATCAGCAAAAAATAATTTCCCCTCCTCTACAAAACAAAGCGTTCCTTCATAGGCCCACTTCTCCTCAAATAATAGGAGATCTTTTACAGCTGAAAAGAACTCAAAATCTACTTTTATTCTTGCTTTCACTAATCCTTTAAAAACACATCTTACATCCTGCCCATATCCCGTTTCTATCTTATTTTTTCTACTCAGAAAAATTGACATCTTAGCTTGTCCCAAAATAAAATTTAACATTTGACATTTTCTTTTCTGTTGTTTACTATATTGAAACCCCAAAATAAAAACAGTGTTATTGAAAAATTCCCCTACAGCTTTAAACAAAGATTCCAGCATTTCCAATAGAGGTTTTATCCTCTCACACTCCATAAAACAGTGAAAAATGGTTTCTCTTATATTACAAAAAGGACATCCATCTCTAACATCTGAGTTAATAACAGATACAAAAGCATTAACTGCAATGATGCCATGTAAAACCCTCCATTGCATATCACCAGTACTCTTTTGTAACGGTGGCTTGTACAGTGCTCTCCATGCTGGCTTTACCTTGTCATCAATGCCCAATTTTACCCTCCATGGAGTGTCTTTTCTATTTTTCAATTTATCTTTATTCAACACCTTGACACACCCCCTATACAAGTCCTTCCCATTCACCTCATCCAAACCCACCTCCTCCAACCCTCTCAAATCCAGCAATAACGCCTTTCTTTCTGACTCTGGGATATTTGGTGTAATCCCTAGTCTTGGAAATGAGACGTCTTCATCTTGTACCTTCTTCTTGTGGCTACTAAGCATACCCCATTCTTCCGCTGACAGAGCCTTCCTACAGCTCCCCAGCATTTGTCCGACAATCCTTTCCGACCTCATCCCCAAATGTTCTGCCACCCGTCTTCCATCCATTAAGGCGGGCCCAGCCATGGCCATTAACTGTCTTAAGGTGATGATTTTCCCCCTCACCAGAATCTTGGAGAAATGTGGAACAGCTGCAGTTGTACAATCCAGTCTTGCCCCATACACCAGAGGTTCCTCCAACAGCCAATGCACTGACTCCGCTGAAGTTCGTCTAGACACCTTCATTATGCTCCACACTCTGAGAAGTCCTCTGTAAAACGGAGGTACTCCCTCCCTAGAAATCTGGCTACTATCAACCAGAAATAAAGCCGTCTTTAAACCTAATCCTCCAACCCGCTGTAATACAAGACCTGCCACCCCTCTCCACACCACATTTTCCGGTCCATAAAGCAACCTTTGAATAAACTGAAACCGGAAAGCAGCAGCCCTACTAGCAAGATGTACAAGACCTTGTCCCCCTCTTCTTTTGACAAATACAAAACACTTTGTGGAACCCAGTGATATTTATCTCAAAAGAAATCCACAATAATTGCCTGTATCATAGCCAAAAGGCCAGATGGTGGTTCTAAAACTGACAACCGATGCCACAGTGCAGATGCAATCACATTGTTAACTATAATAGTGCGCCCCCTATATGACATACGAGATAATAACCAACGCCATCTCCTCATCCTCCCTTCCACCATTTCAACCACCCCACTCCAATTTATTTCCATAGTCCCCTCATCTCCTAGGTATACTCCAAGATACTTAAAACCTCCCTTACACCATTCTAGCCCCCCTGGCAAAGCCATGATCCCTCCAGACCATTCTCCAATCTGTAACGCACAACTCTTTTCCCAATTTACCTTTGCAGAGGATATTCCCCTAAAATGATCAACCATTAGACTCAAGCTATCCACCTCCGCTTGATTTTTCACTAGCACAACTACATCATCAGCATAGGCTGAGAGACGAATAGGAGGAATATCCTCTGAAAGGCACACCCCTGCAATGCGACTTCTAATGCTATTTAGTAGTGGCTCTATAGCAATGGCATACAACATTCCTGACAAAGAACATCCCTGCCTAATACCTCTACACACTTTAAAAGGAGCACTCAAACCACCGTTAACTTTCAATACACTTTCAATGTCACCATATATCACCTTTATCATGGCAATAAAACCAGAGCTGAACCCAAACGCCTCAAACGTGTGCCATAAATATTGATGTTCAACTCGGTCAAATGCCTTTTCCTGATCAATTGAAATTAGACCAGCATCCAACCCAATAGCCCTAGAGACGTCCAAAAAAATCACGAATCAGAGAAATGTTATCCCCTATCTGCCTGCCAGGAACACAGTAGGACTGATCCGTATGTATGATTTGCCCCATCACCTCCCTCAGCCTGTTGGACAAGGCTTTTGACAATATCTTATAATCAGTGCACAATAAAGCCACCGGCCTCCAGTTCTTCACCTCCCTCGGGTCACCCTTTTTGGGCAGTAGGGTGAGGACAGCCCTTCTGCAGCTTATTGGTAGTAACCCTGCGGTTAAATTATCATTAGCTACTTCTAACCAATCCTCTCCCAACATAGCCCAAAAAGACTTAGAAAAGTCAACGGGAAGCCCATCAATGCCTGGTGCCCTTCCATTTTCCATGCCTTTTAATGCAGTGTATAAATCCTGCAAAGACAATGGTTGCTCAAGCTCAACCTGAGCTTCTGCAGCCACCTTTGGGAGCCCATCAAAGAACTGCTGTGTCACTGTTTTGTCCTCTTTTTACTCACACTTGTAGAGCTCAGCATAGAACTCTACTGCCCTCTTTCTAATTTCACTAGGGCTAGTGAGCTCTTGTCCAACAGCTGATTTGAGACAATTAATAATTTTTCTTTGTCCATTCTTTTTCTCTAAAAAAAGAAAAATTTGGATGAGGCATCCATTTCAGATATTCCCTGAAATGTACTTCTCACCAGTGCCCCCTGTGCTCTGATACCCAGCAGGTCTGCCAATGCAGTTTTTCTCCTCTTGAGGGCCTGAGTATGGCCTTGATCTCCTGTGGTCTCAACCAACGTCATGAGTTCCACTATTTCAATCTTTAGGGCTTTCATTGATCTGGTGATATCTTTGGTGACATTCCTCGTGTATTGATTACAAAATTGTTGAATCTGGATTTTCCCTATATCCCACCACTGTTGAATGGATACAAAACTGGCCTTTTGAGACCTCCACCTCTCCCAAAACAAACTGAAACAGTTCCTGAAGTGAGCATCACTCAATAAAGTTATATTAAAATGCCAGTATGCGCTTTTGGGTTTTACATCGTTAATGAACACCACCTCTGTTATTAAACAATGGTCAGAAAATCCCACTGGAGTTATCACACTTGATTTACAAACCTGAGATTGATGCTCAAAAACATAAAACCTATCTAACCTGGCCATAGAGATGATGTTCTCTCTCACATGCGCCCAGGTGTACTGCCTTGTTCCTCCATGTTGACTCCGCCAAATATCACACAATTCATTTGTTACAATGAGGCGTTTTAAAAACATCCTTGAGGCTATATGAGGTTCTTGGTGATTTCTATCTAAATCGCTAACTGTGCAGTTAAAATCCCCAGCAATAAACAAATAATCTTCTTTGTTACATTTCTCAATGGTATTTGATAGTGTCTCTAAAAAACACCCTCTCAACTGTCACCACTGGGGCATATACATTTATCAGACACATAGTGATGTTTTCATACCTTGCTCTAACTTTTAATAACCTCCCCTCAACTACCTCTTCAACCTCATATGACAACGGCAAAAACCCTTTTGAGAACAAGATAACCACACCCCCACTTTTTGAGTTTTTATGACTACACACCACTGTCCCCCCCCCTCCTGTTGCCACATAACTTCATTTTCCAAATTACTATGCGTTTCTTGTAGAAATATTATGTCACTTCCCTTTCCCCTAATTAACTCATACACCATGGCTCTTTTTTTAACATCTCTTGCCCCATTTACGTTTAAAGAAGAAATCTTAAAACTGCTCATGGATAAAAAAAATATACAGAAGAAGATCCAGCCACCACATTTCTTTGTAATTGTTGATGCACTATCTATCAGCACTATCTATCAGCACTATCTATCAAAAAGATAATTACTTGACACATTGGAAAGAATTAACAAAAAAACAGAGCAAACTAGAATGCTATTTGGCCCTACACAGAGAGTACACAGCGGCAGAATACCTGACCACTGTGACTGACCCAAAATTAAGGAAAGTTTTGACTATGTACAGACTCAGTGAGCATAGCCTTGCTATTAAGAAAGGCCGCCGTAGGCAGACATGGCTCTCAAGAGAAGACAGGCTATGTGCTCACTGCCCACAAAATGAGGTGGAAACTGAGCTGCACTTCCTAACCTCCTGCCCAATGTATGACCATATTAGAGAGACATGTTTCCCTCAGATTACACAGATCCACAAAGAATTCGAAAACAAATCCAATTTTGATAAACTCCCATATCTACTGGGTGAAATTCCTCAGTGTGCCATCACAGCAGCAAGATTTGTGACCTGTTGCCACGAGAAAAGGGCAACAGTGAAGAACAAACACCATTGTAAATACAACCCATATTTATGCTTATTTATTTTATCTTGTGTCCTTTAACCATTTGTACATTGTTAAAACACTGTATATATATAATATGACATTTGTAATGTCTTTATTGTTTTGAAACTTCTGTATGTGTAATGTTTACTGTTAATTTTTATTGTTTTTCACTTTATATATTCACTTTATATATTGTCTACCTCACTTGCTTTGGCAATGTTAACACATGTTTCCCATGCCAATAAAGCCCCTTGAATTGAATTGAATTGAGAGAGATGACAGAGAGAGAGATAGAGAAAGAGATGACAGAGAGAGAGAAAGAGAGAGATGACAGATAGAGATGAGAGAGAGATGACAGATAGAGAGAGAGAGAGAGAGAGAGAGAGAGAGAGAGAGAGAGAGAGAGAGAGGAATACAGCTATGTGGTTTTTCTAAAAAGAAGAGAGAGAAGAGGACAGGAGGTGTAAAGCAGGAGGGTGAATGATCCACTGAGATAGAAGAGAGAGAGGAGGACAGGACAGGAGGTGTAAGGCAGGAGGATGAATGATCCACTGAGATAGAAGAGAGAGAGGAGGACAGGACACGAGGTGTAAGGCAGGAGGATGAATGACCCACTGAGATAGAAGAGAGAGGGAAGAGGACAGGAGGTGTAAGGCAGGAGGGGGAATGATCCACTGAGATAGAAGAGAGAGAGGAGGACAGGACAGGAGGTGTAAGGCAGGAGGGTGAATGATCCACTGAGATAGAAGAGAGAGGAGGACAGGAGGTGTAAGGCAGGAGGGTGGATGATCCACTGAGATAGAAGAGAGAGGAGGACAGGAGGTGTAAGGCAGGAGGGTGGATGATCCACTGAGATAGAAGAGAGAGAGGAGGACAGGACAGGAGGTGTAAGGCAGGAGGGTGAATGATCCACTGAGATAGAATAGAGAGAAGAGGACAGGACAGGAGGTGTAAGGCAGGAGTGTGAATGATCCACTGAGATAGAAGAGAGAGAGGAGGACAGGACAGGAGGTGTAAAGCAGGAGGATGAATGATCCACTGAGATAGAAGAGGACAGGGTACAGCATGTCTCGGTCTGTGTGTGTGTGTGTGTTATTATAGTGTGTGTGTGTTATTATAGTGTGTGTGTGTGTGTGTGTGTGTGTGTGTGTGTGTGTGTGTGTGTGTGTGTGTGTGTGTGTGTGTGTGTGTGTGCGTGTGACAGCTGAGATCTATAATAGAGCATTAATACAGGAGGAGGGGAATATGACCAGAATGTCTGAGGGAAAAAGTGACATTTGGAAATCACTATTAAAAGGGTATTCAGGTATTCATTCTGGTAAAGTTAAGGTCTGGGATAAGATAAACAACATTAAGGGTTGTGCTGGTCATAGACCCCTCTGTTTTTGAAAATAGGCTTTAGGCCTACGTGTTCCTCTGGAATGACCCAGAACATGTCCTTGACTCTAAACCTATTGTTGTTATATGTTTCCACCATTATTTCTCCATCAGCACTATCTATCAGCACTATCTATCAGCACTATCTATCAGCACTATCTATCAGCACTATCTATCAGCACTATCTATCAGCACTATCTATCAGCACTATCTATCAGCACTATCTATCAGCATTATCTATTAGCACTATCTATCAGCACTATCTATCAGCACTATCTATCAGCACTATCTATCAGCACTATCTATCAGCACTACTATCTATCAGCACTATCTATCAGTACTATCTATCAGTACTATCTATCAGCACTATCTATCAGCACTATCTACTATCTATCTAAGCACTATCTATCAGCACTATCTATCACTATCACTATCTATCAGCACTATCTATCAGCACTATCTATCAGCACTATCTATCAGCACTATCTATCAGCACTATCTATCAGCACTATCTATCAGCACTATCTATCAGCACTATCTATCTATCTATCAGCACTATCTATCTGCACAATCTATCAGCACTATCTATCAGCACTATCTATCAACACTATCTATCAGCACTATCCTTCTGCACTATCTATCAGCACTATCTATCAGCACTATCTATCAGCACTATCTATCAGCACTATCTATCAGCACTATCTATCAGCACTATACTATCTATCAGCACTATCTATCAGCACTATCTATCAGCACTATCTATCAGCACTATCTATCAGCACTATCTATCAGCACTATCTATCAGCACTATCTATCAGTACTATCTATCAGCACTATCTATCAGCACTATCTATCAGCACTATCTATCAGTACTATCAATCTATCAGTACTATCAATCTATCAGTACTATCTATCAGCACTATCTATCAGCACTATCTATCAGCACTATCTATCGGTACTATCTATCGGCACTATCTATCGGCACTATCTATCGGCACTATCTATCGGCACTATCTATCGGCACTATCTATCGGCACTATCTATCGGCACCATCTATCGGCACCATCTATCAGCACTATCTATCAGTACTATCAATCTATCAGTACTATCAATCTATCAGTACTATCTATCGGCACTATCTATCGGCACTATCTATCGGCACTATCTATCGGTACTATCTATCGGCACTATCTATCGGCACTATCTATCGGCACTATCTATCGGCACTATCTATCGGCACTATCTATCGGCACTATCTATCGGCACTATCTATCGGCACTATCTATCAGCACTATCTATCAGCACTATCTATCAGCACTATCTATCAGCACTATCCATCAACACTATCTATCAGCACTATCTATCAGCACTATCTATCAGCACTATCTATCAGCACTATCCATCAACACTCTCTATCAGCACTCTCTATCAGCACTATCCATCAACACTATCTATCAGCACTATCTATCAGCACTATCCATCAACACTCTCTATCAGCACTCTCTATCAGCACTATCCATCAACACTATCTATTAGCACTATCTATCAGCACTATCCATCAACACTATCCATCAACACTATCTATCAACACTATCTATCAGCACTATCTATCAGCACTATCCATCAACACTATCCATCAACACTATCCATCAACACTCTCCATCAACACTATCCATCAACACTATCTATCAGCACTATCTATCAACACTATCTATCAACACTATCTATCAACACTATCAACACTATCTATCAACACTATCCATCAACACTCTCTATCAGCACTATCCATCAACACTATCTATCAGCACTATCCATCAACACTATCTATCAACACTATCTATCAACACTCTCTATCAGCACTATCCATCAACACTATCTATCAACACTATCTATCAACACTATCTATCAACACTATCTATCAACACTATCTATCAACACTCTCTATCAGCACTCTTATTTCGTTATTTCGGACTTTCGTGTCGCACCTCCCGGGTTGAAAATGTTTTGTTTTGCATTTGACCCTAACCCATTTGTATGATGATGTCCCCCGCTTGGTTTGCTTTCGCCATAAAGCCTTTTTCCAATCTGATTAAAACGCGTTCAGCTTTATTTTGATGTATTGCACTTGTGATTTCATGAAAAGTTAAATATTTATAGTAATTTCATTTGAATTTCGCGCTCCGCAGTTTCACCGGATGTTGTCGAAACGTTCCGCTAGCCGTAACTTAAAGGACTTCTTGTCCTTCCAGACCACTGAGTGTGTTTTTGTTTGTACAAACAATAGTTGCACTGAAACCTCTCCTCATGTAACCCCTGTACACACACACACACACACACACACACACACACACACACACCCCCGGGCAACCCAAACCGTGATGACATTGAATCAACATGGAAAACTGATTGGATGTGAAAAAGTCAGGGAGTATTTTATTCACCCAACTGGCAACTCTTGTGTGTAGATGAGTGAGATATAAAAAATAACATGAAGACATTTTTATTTTAGGGTGTGACACAACAAAATGTGGAAGAAGGTGGTGGGAACGCTTTCTGAAGACACTGTACATATAACCTGTTTCATGTCCATGTTTTGACTTATAAATGATTATAATTTATTATAAATGATTATTCATTATTATTATAAATGATTATAAATTAAAGTTGAATTAAATATTTATTCTCTCCTCTTCTCTCCTCCCGTCTCCCCTCCTCCCCCTCTTCTCCTCCTCCAGATGTAGCTCCATATTTCCGTGTGTCTCCGGGCCAGGTCCAGACCCATCTAGAGGGTAACAGGCTGGTACTGACCTGTCTGGCTGAAGGCTCCTGGCCTCTACAGTACCGATGGATCCTCAACAACACAGATATCACACACTTCTCTCCACTATACACGTAAATATACCTTAAATATACCTTACATAATGTACCTCTCTCTTTATATATACCTTATATAATATACTGTACCTCTCTACCTGCTTCGCTCCACTACAGATGTAGATATACCTAAATATAATATACCTTATATAATATACTGTACCTCTCTACCTGCTTCTCTCCACTGTACACAGAAATATACCTTAAATATATATACATCTCTCTCTAAATATAGCGATATATAATATACCTCTCTCTATAGATATACCTATATATAATATACCTATATATAATATACCTATATATAATATACCTATATATAATATACCTATATATAATATACCTATACATAATATACCTATATAATATACCTATATATAATATACCTATATATAATATACCTATATATAATATACCTATATATAATATACCTATATATAATATACCTATATATAATATACCTATATATAATATACCTATATATAATATACCTTTCTCTATAGATATACCTATATATAATATACCTCTCTATAGATATACCTATTTATAATATACCTATATATAATATACCTATATATAATATACCTATATATAATATACCTATATATAATATACCTATATATAATATACCTATATATAATATACCTCTCTATATAATATACCTATATATAATATACCTATATATAATATACCTATACATAATATACCTATATATAATATACCTATATATAATATACCTCTCTATATAATATACCTATATATAATATACCTATATATAATATACCTATATATAATATACCTATATATAATATACCTCTCTATAGATATACCTATATATAATATACCTCTCTATAGATATACCTATATATAATATACCTCTCTATAGATATACCTATATATAATATACCTATATATAATATACCTATATATAATATACCTATATATAATATACCTCTCTATAGATATACCTATATATAATATACCTATATATAATATACCTCTCTATAGATATACCTATACATAATATACCTATATATAATATACCTATATATAATATACCTCTCTATAGATATACCTATATATAATATACCTCTCTATAGATATACCTATATATAATATACCTATATATAATATACCTATATATAATATACCTATATATAATATACCTATACATAATATACCTATATATAATATACCTCTCTATATAATATACCTATACATAATATACCTATATATAATATACCTATATATAATATACCTATATATAATATACCTATATATAATATACCTATATATAATATACCTCTCTATAGATATACCTATACATAATATACCTATATATAATATACCTATACATAATATACCTATATATAATATACCTATATATAATATACCTCTCTATAGATATACCTATACATAATATACCTATATATAATATACCTATATATAATATACCTCTCTATAGATATACCTATACATAATATACCTATATATAATATACCTATATATAATATACCTCTCTATAGATATACCTATATATAATATACCTCTCTATAGATATACCTATATATAATATACCTCTCTATAGATATACCTATATATAATATACCTATATATAATATACCTATATATAATATACCTCTCTATAGATATACCTATATATAATATACCTATATATAATATACCTATATATAATATACCTATATATAATATACCTCTCTATAGATATACCTATATATAATATACCTATATATAATATACCTCTCTATAGATATACCTACATATAATATACCTATATATAATATACCTATATAATATACCTATACATAATATACCTATACATAATATACCTATACATAATATACCTATACATAATATACCTATATATAATATACCTATACATAATATACCTATATATAATATACCTATATATAATATACCTATATATAATATACCTATATATAATATACCTATATATTATATACCTATATATAATATACCTATATATAATATACCTATATATAATATACCTATATATAATATACCTATATATAATATACCTATATATAATATACCTATATATAATATACCTATATATAATATACCTATACATAATATACCTATACATAATATACCTATACATAATATACCTATACATAATATACCTATATATAATATACCTATATATAATATATACCTATATATAATATACCTATATATAATATACCTATATAATATACCTATATATAATATACCTATATATAATATACCTATATATAATATACCTATATATAATATACCTATACATAATATACCTATACATAATATACCTATATATAATATACCTATATATAATATACCTATATATAATATACCTATATATAATATACCTATATATAATATACCTATATATAATATACCTATATATAATATACCTCTCTATAGATATACCTACATATAATATACCTATATATAATATACCTATATAATATACCTATACATAATATACCTATACATAATATACCTATACATAATATACCTATATATAATATACCTATACATAATATACCTATATATAATATACCTATATATAATATACCTATATATAATATACCTATATATAATATACCTATATATTATATACCTATATATAATATACCTATATATAATATACCTTTCTCTATAGATATACCTATATATAATATACCTATATATAATATACCTATATATAATATACCTATATATAATATACCTATATATAATATACCTATATATAATATACCTCTCTATAGATATACCTATTTATAATATACCTATATATAATATACCTACATATAATATACCTATATATAATACATCTATATATAATATACCTTTCTCTATAGATATACCTATATATAATATACCTATATATAATATACCACTCTATAGATATACCTATATATAATATACCTATATATAATATACCTCTCTCTCCCCGTCAATGTCTTTTTCATACTTTATTTTCCTAACTTGAAAACCTGAGAGCAACTTTTATCTGATCTCTGTGGTAGTGTGTATATCAGCAGTCAGCACCCATCCTGTTCTCTCCATCCTCCTGTCTTCCCCTCTCTCCCCAGAGGGGTATGCATGATCGATCAGATAATAATATATAGATGAAGATATTTCTCTACATATAATGTGTTGTGGAATGTATAATAATATATATATATATGTGTGAACACTCTCCTGTCTGTCTCAGCTCTCACACACTCTGAGCTTTTATCTCTGGAGTGTTGACATGAGACGAGACGATGTGTTAAAAGACCAACACCAGGTCTGGGTGCTGTTGACTAAGCTTCCCTCTCTCATTTACACTACAGGAGGGCTGGGGGTTCGATAGGACCAACACCAGGTCTGGGTGTTGTTGACTAAGCTTCCCTCTCTCATTTACACTACAGGAGGGTTGGGGGTTCGATAGGACCACGAGGTCTGGGTGCTGTTGACTAAGCTTCCCTCTCTCATTTACACTACAGGAGGGCTGGGGGTTTGATAGGACCAACACCAGGTCTGGGTGTTGTTGACTAAGCTTCCCTCTCTCATTTACACTACAGGAGGGCTGGGGGTTTGATAGGACCAACACCAGGTCTGGGTGCTATTGACTAAGCTTCCCTCTCTCATTTACACTACAGGAGGGCTGGGGGTTCGATAGGACCACCACGAGGTCTGGGTGCTGTTGACTAAGCTTCCCTCTCTCATTTACACTACAGGAGGGCTGGGGGTTCGATAGGACCACCACGATGTCTGGGTTTTGTTGACTAAGCTTCCCTCTCTCATTTACACTACAGGAGGGCTGGGGGTTCGATAGGACCACCACGATGTCTGGGTTTTGTTGACTAAGCTTCCCTCTCTCATTTACACTACAGGAGGGCTGGGGGTTCGATAGGACCACCACGAGGTCTGGGTGTTGTTGACTAAGCTTCCCTCGCTCCAACCGTGCTGTGATACATTACTGCTTTTTACATCAATCACCCATAGAGTATGGAACATACATACAATGAGAGAGAGAGATGGAGAGATGGAGAGAGAGAAGAGGGAGGGAAGAGGGAGAGAGAGGGAAGAGGGAGAGAGCGAGAGAGATGGGGAGAGAGAGAGAGACACAGAGAGAGAGAGAGAGAGAGAGAGAGAGATGTTTATCATTCCAAATATGGGTGGTAATGGTAGTGATAACAGTTTAGTGATGGTAGTAGTAGTCGTAGTAATGATGATTGTAGTTGTAGTACTGATATAAAGGAGAAGATGACTGTTATTTAGTTATAAGTTAGTTATAGTTTCATTTTCCATAATTTGTATACTATTATACTATTGACTGTTACTATTTTATTGTTATTATTTTTGTAGTTAATTTTGTATTATTATTTACTACCATTTTATATTATTATTTGCATTTATAATTTTGTTACAATGTATATTGTATACATTGTTGCTTTGGAAATATTGACACAATGTTTTTCATGCCAAAAAGCAGCTTGAATTTGAATTTGAATTTGAGAGAGCGAGAGATGGAAAGAGAATGCGCACAGACCCTTTCTCTCTGTTTCTGCGGGGGACCCAGCAGTTTGTAGCCATGTATTGATTGAGATGACAAGTGGTATTCTGCATCGGACGTTAGAACAACAACAACACAACGACGCTGGGTGTATTATCATCACAAAATATTATGACTATGTTAGTTTGACAATGTCATGACTATGTTAGTTTGACAATGTTAGAATAGAGTTAGTTTGACAATGTTATGACTACGTTAGTTTGACAATGTTATGACTATGTTAGTTTGACAATGTTAGAATAGAGTTAGTTTGACAATGTTAGAATAGAGTTAGTTTGACAATGTTAGAATAGAGTTAGTTTGACAATGTTAGAATAGAGTTAGTTTGACAATGTTAGAATAGAGTTAGTTTGACAATGTTATGACTATGTTAGTTTAACAATGTTATGACTATGTTAGTTTGACAATGTTATGACTATGTTAGTTTGACAATGTTAGAATAGAGTTAGTTTGACAATGTTATGACTATGTTAGTTTAACAATGTTATGACTATGTTAGTTTAACAATGTTATGACTATGTTAGTTTGACAATGTTATGACTATGTTAGTTTGACAATGTTAGAATAGAGTTAGTTTGACAATGTTATGACTATGTTAGTTTGACAATGTTAGAATAGAGTTAGTTTGACAATGTTAGAATAGAGTTAGTTTGACAATGTTAGAATAGAGTTAGTTTGACAATGTTATGACTATGTTAGTTTAACAATGTTATGACTATGTTAGTTTGACAATGTTATGACTATGTTAGTTTGACAATGTTAGAATAGAGTTAGTTTGACAATGTTATGACTATGTTAGTTTGACAATGTTATGACTATGTTAGTTTGACAATGTTAGAATAGAGTTAGTTTGACAATGTTATGACTATGTTAGTTTGACAATGTTAGAATAGAGTTAGTTTGACAATGTTATGACTATGTTAGTTTGACAATGTTAGTTTGACTATGACTAGTTAGTTTGACAATGTTATGACTATGTTAGTTTGACAATGTTAGAATAGAGTTAGTTTGACAATGTTAGAATAGAGTTAGTTTGACAATGTTAGAATAGAGTTAGTTTGACAATGTTATGACTATGTTAGTTTAACAATGTTATGACTATGTTAGTTTGACAATGTTATGACTATGTTAGTTTGACAATGTTAGAATAGAGTTAGTTTGACAATGTTATGACTATGTTAGTTTGACAATGTTATGACTATGTTAGTTTGACAATGTTATGACTATGTTAGTTTGACAATGTTATGACTATGTTAGTTTAACAATGTTATGACTATGTTAGTTTAACAATGTTATGACTATGTTAGTTTGACAATGTTAGAATAGAGTTAGTTTGACAATGTTATGACTATGTTAGTTTAACAATGTTATGACTATGTTAGTTTGACAATGTTATGACTATGTTAGTTTGACAATGTTAGAATAGAGTTAGTTTGACAATGTTATGACTATGTTAGTTTGACAATGTTATGACTATGTTAGTTTGACAATGTTATGACTATGTTAGTTTGACAATGTTATGACTATGTTAGTTTGACAATGTTAGGATAGAGTTAGTTTGACAATGTTAGAATAGAGTTAGTTTGACAATGATAGGATAGAGTTAGTCTGATAATGTTAGAATAGAGTTAGTTTGACAATGTTATGACTATGTTAGTTTGACAATGTTAGGATAGAGTTAGTTTGACAATGTTAGAATAGAGTTAGTTTGACAATGTTAGGGTAGAGTTAGTTTGATAATGTTAGAATAGAGTTAGTTTGACAATGTTATGACTATGTTAGTTTGACAATGTTAGAATAGAGTTAGTTTGACAATGTTATGACTATGTTAGTTTGAAAATGTTAGAATAGAGTTAGTTTGACAATATTACAACTGTGTTAGTTTGACAATGATAGAATAGAGTTAGTTTGACAATGTTAGGATAGAGTTAGTTTGAAAATGTTAGGATAGAGTTAGTTTGACAATGTTAGGATAGAGTTAGTTAGACAATGTTAGGATAGAGTTAGTTTGACAATGTTAAAATATAGTTAGTTTGACAATATTATGACTATGTTTGTTTGACAATGTTAGAATAGAGTTAGTTTGACAATGTTAGGATAGAGTTAGTTTGACAATGTCAGGATAGAGTTAGTTTGACAATGTTAAAATATAGTTAGTTTGACAATATTATGACTATGTTTGTTTGACAATGTTAGAATAGAGTTAGTTTGATAATGTTAGAATAGAGTTAGTTTGACAATGTTATGACTATGTTAGTTTGACAATGTTAGAATGGAGTTAGTTTGACAATATTATAACTATGTTAGTTTGACAATGATAGAATAGAGTTAGTTTGACAATGTTAGGATAGAGTTAGTTTGACAATGTTAGGATAGAGTTAGTTTGACAATGTTAGCATAGAGTTAGTTAGACAATGTTAGGATAGAGTTAGTTAGACAATGTTAGAATATAGTTAGTTTGACAATGTTAGAATAGAGTTAGTTTGACAATGTTAGAATAGAGTTAGTTAGACGATGTTAGGATAGAGTTAGTTTGACAATGTTAGGATAGAGTTAGTTAGACAATGTTAGGATAGAGTTAGTTAGACAATGATAGGATAGAGTTAGTTTGACAATGTTAAAATAGAGTTAGTTTGACAATATTATGACTATGTTAGTTTGACAATGTTAGAATAGAGTTAGTTTGACAATGTTAGGATAGAGTTAGTTTGACAATGTTAGAATAGAGTTAGTTTGACAATATTATAACTATGTTAGTTTGACAATGATAGAATAGATTTAGTTTGACAATGTTAGGATAGAGTTAGTTTGCCAATGTTAAAATATAGTTAGTTTGACAATATTATGACTATGTTAGTTTGACAATGTTAGAATAGTTAGTTTGACAATGTTAGAATAGAGTTAGTTTGACAATGTTAGAATAGAGTTAGTTTGACAATATTATAACAATGTTAGTTTGACAATGATAGAATAGATTTAGTTTGACAATGTTAGGATAGAGTTAGTTTGACAATGTTAGGATAGAGTTAGTTTGACAATGTTAGCATAGAGTTAGTTAGACAATGTTAGGATAGAGTTTGTTAGACAATGTTAGAAAAGAGTTAGTTTGACAATGTTAGCATAGTAAGTTAGACAGTTTTAGGATATAATTGACAATGTTTGGGCATATTGTCACAACAGCCCAGTTAGACAAGGTTAGGATAGAGTTTGTTAGACAATGTTAGAATAGAGTTAGTAGACAATGTTAGAATAGAGTTAGTTTGACAATGTTAGAATAGAGTTAGTTAGATAATGTTAGAATAGAGTTAGTTAGACAATGTTAGGATAGAGTTAGTTAGATAATGTTAGAATAGAGTCAGTTAGATAATGTTAGACTAGAGTTAGTTAGATAATGTTAGGATAGAATTGACAATGTGTGAACGTATGGCCACAACAAAAAGCCCATTTCAACAGCAGTGTAATGGTTGTAATGATTGTAATGGTTGTAATGGTTGTAATGATTGTAATGATTGTAATGGTTGTAATGGTTGTAATGATTGTAATGGTTGTAATGGTTGTAATGTAATGGTTGTAATGGTTGTAATGATTGTAATGGTTGTAATGATTGTAATGGTTGTAATGGTTGTAATGGTTGTAATGGTTGTAATGGTTGTAATGATTGTAATGGTTGTAATGGTTGTAATGGTTGTAATGATTGTAATGATTGTAATGATTGTAATGGTTGTAATGATTGTTTCTCTAGTGATGCTCCAGTCTGAAGCTGATACGTCACTGTGTCTGTTGTTGACAACATCACAAGGACACGCTGGCTGGAATATTTGGCTGTGTGTGTGTGTGTGTGTTGGTGTGTGTGTGTGTTTGTTTGTGTGTGTTTGTTTGTGTGTGTTTGTTGGTGTTTGTGTGTGTGTGTGTTTGTTGGTGTGTGTGTGTGTGTGTGTGTGTTTGTTGGTGTGTGTGTGTGTGTGTGTGTTTGTTGGTGTGTGTGTGTTTGTTGGTGTGTGTGTTTGTTGGTGTGTGTTTTTGTTGGTGTGTGTTTTGTGTTTCATCCAGGTTGGGTGTAATGGGGTTTTAATGGGCAACCTGGCATCGGGCAGTAGACACACACACACGTACACACCTCCGCCTCCCCATCTGTCCCTCTTTAGGAGTACAGTTCACACATTCTCCCCTCTTCCTCTCTCCTCTTCCTCTCTTCTCTTTCTCTCTTCTCTTTCTCTTTCTCTCTGTGTCTGTCTCCTCCAAGGTCACATCATCCTTCCAGTCTGTTTCACCCATTTTTCTCTCTCTCTCAATTCAGTTCCATTCAATTCAAGGGCTTTATTGGCATGGGAAACGTGGTATGTTATCCCAGAGGTAATGACACACTGTGGTGTTTCACCCAGTCCTCTCTCTCTCTAGGTATGTTATCCCAGAGGTAATGACACACTGTGGTGTTTCACCCAGTCCTCTCTCTCTCTAGGTATGTTATCCCAGAGGTAATGACACACTGTGGTGTTTCACCCAGTCCTCTCTCTCTCTAGGTATGTTATCCCAGAGGTAATGACACACTGTGGTGTTTCACCCAGTCCTCTCTCTCTCTAGGTATGTTATCCCAGAGGTAATGACACACTGTGGTGTTTCACCCAGTCCTCTCTCTCTCTAGGTATGTTATCCCAGAGGTAATGACACTGTGGTGTTCACACAGCCCTCTCTCTCTCTAGGTATGTTATCCCAGAGGTAATGACACTGTGGTGTTTCACCCAGTCCTCTCTCTCTCTAGGTATGTTATCCCAGAGGTAATGACACACTGGTATTTCACACAGTCCTCTCTCTCTCCAGGTATGTTATCCCAGAGGTAATGACACTGTGGTGTTTCACACAGTCCTCTCTCTCTCTAGGTATGTTATCCCAGAGGTCCAGAGGTCGGATGCTGGGTTGTATCAGTGTGTGGTCAGGAACAGGATGGGAGCCCTGTTACAGAGGAGAGCTGAGGTGCAGGTCGCCTGTAAGTACACACACACCTCTCCCTCTCTCTTTATCTCCCTCTCTCTTTATCTCTCTCTCTCTTCATCTCTCTTTCTCTATCTCCCTCTCATTATCTCCCTCCCTCTCTCTCTCTCTCTCTCTCCCCATCTCCCTCTCATTATCTCCCTCTCATTATCTCCCTCCCTCTCTCTCCCTCTCTCCCTCTCTCTCTCACTCTCCATCTCCCTCTCTCTCTCTCTTTATCTCTATCTCTCATTATCTCCCTCCCTCTTTCTCTCTGTCTCTCCCCCTCTCTCTCTCTCTCTCTCTCCCTCTCTCTCTCTCTCTCTCTCTCTCTCTCCCTCTCTCTCTCTCTCTCTCTCTCTCTCTCTCTCTCTCTCTCTCTCTCTCTCTCCCTCTCTCTCTCTCTCTCTTTCACTCTCTTTCTCTCCCTAATGTCACTCGTTCTCTCTCCCTCTCTTTCACTCTCTTTCTCTCCCTAATGTCCCTCGTTCTCTCTCTCCCTCTCTTTCACTCTCTTTCTCTCCCTAATGTCCCTCGTTCTCTCTCTCCCTCTCTTTCACTCTCTTTCTCTCCCTAATGTCCCTCGTTCTCTCTCTCTCTAGTCATGGGTAACTTTTCTGGTGAAGAGCAGCGTCGTACGGTCAGTGTTGGTCGAGCTGCGGTCCTGAACACTCCAACCGTCAGCTGCTTCCCTAGACCGCAGGTCACCTGGTACAGAGACGGTCACAAGATAATCCCCAGCAACAGAGTGTGAGTGCCGCTGCTAACTTAAACCACAATGTTCTAGTTAATGCTCAAATAATGGTCAACATTTTCTATTCACCATGTTAGTCAGGTTAAAAAACAAATAACTCACTCGATGAAGAATCAGAGGTCAACACTTTGTGGTTGGGGTCAAATCTCCTGCAGGGAGTGGTTGGGGTCAAACCTCCTGCAGGGAGTGGTTGGGGTCAAACCTCCTGCAGGGAGTGGTTGGGGTCAAACCTCCTGCAGGGAGTGGTTGGGGTCAAATCTCCTGCAGGGAGTGGTTGGGGTCAAATCTCCTGCAGGGAGTGGTTGGGGTCAAACCTCCTGCAGGGAGTGGTTGGGGTCAAACCTCCTGCAGGGAGTGGTTGGGGTCAAACCTCCTGCAGGGAGTGGTTGGGGTCAAATCTCCTGCAGGGAGTGGTTGGGGTCAAACCTCCTGCAGGGAGTGGTTGGGGTCAAACCTCCTGCAGGGAGTGGTTGGGGTCAAACCTCCTGCAGAGAGTGGTTGGGGTCAAACCTCCAGCAGGGAGTGGTTGGGGTCAAACCTCCTGCAGAGGTTGAAACACAGTGGATGTAACATACGTTTCTTTGGTCTGTGATTCAGTAACATCTTGTTTGTAGCAGGGGTTTGGGCCGTATCCACATTCTAACAGCAAGCCAACATAACTTCATTGCAAGGCCAGACAACCCAGTTCATACAGTTATACTACTATCTCAAAAGGCTACTCGCACCAGGAGGGAGTTGATTGTCTCTGCTTTAACCAAGAAGCTAGAGGGAGTTGATTGTCTCTGCTGTAACCAAGAAGCTAGAGGGAGTTGATTGTCTCTGCTGTAACCAAGAAGCTAGAGGGGGTTTATTGTCTCTGCTGTAATCAAGAAGCTAGAGGGAGTTGATTGTCTCTGCTGTAATCAAGAAGCTAGAGGGAGTTGATTGTCTCTGCTGTAACCAAGAAGCTAGAGGGAGTTGATTGTCTCTGCTGTAACCAAGAAGCTAGAGGGAGTTGATTGTCTCTGCTTTAACCAAGAAGCTAGAGGGAGTTGATTGTCTCTGCTTTAACCAAGAAGCTAGAGGGGATTGATTGTCTCTGCTGTAACCAAGAAGCTAGAGGGGTTGTCTCTGCTGATTGTCTCTGCTGTAACCAAGAAGCTAGAGGGAGTTGATTGTCTCTGATTTAACCAAGAAGCTAGAGGGAGTTGATTGTCTCTGCTTTAACCAAGAAGCTAGAGGGGGTTGATTGTCTCTGCTGTAACCAAGAAGCTAGAGGGAGTTGATTGTCTCTGCTTTAACCAAGAAGCTAGAGGGAGTTGATTGTCTCTGCTTTAACCAAGAAGCTAGAGGGAGTTGATTGTCTCTGCTTTAACCAAGAAGCTAGAGGGAGTTGATTGTCTCTGCTTTAACCAAGAAGCTAGAGGGAGTTGATTGTCTCTGCTGTAATCAAGAAGCTAGAGGGGGTTGATTGTCTCTGCTGTAACCAAGAAGCTCTTAGCTTGTAAGTCAGCCAACCAAATGCTTAGCTGGAGCCCTGAGCTACATATCATTTATTATATAGTTAGTAACCTTTTAGCTCCGCTGTGACGGGACTTTATTCACTTACAACAACTCTGATGCTAATCAACTGTACAAATAAAGTTGATCAATTGGACTGTAATGTTTTAGTTCCAAGGGAAATCAAAATAGACTTGTTTTTTTCTTGGACTTTGTAGAATTATATTAAACACATCCTTCACTCTGTCAAAACAAAAAACTATTGTCGTTCATTTTGAAAAGTTTATATATTTCCATAAATATTTCTTCATTGTAACAGTTCTCTTGTGGTGAGAGTCGGACCAAAATGCGGCGTGTAGATTGCGATCCATGTTTAATAAACAAACGTAAAAACACGAATCAATACAAAACTACAAAACAAAGAACGTAACGAAAACCGAAACAGTCCTATCTGGTGCAAACACAGAGACAGGAACAATCACCCCCAAACACACAGTGAAACCCAGGCTACCTAAATATGGTTCCCAATCAGAGACAATGACTAACACCTGCCTCTGATTGAGAACCATATCAGGCCAGACATAGAAATAGACAAACTAGACATGAAACATAGAATGCCCACTCAGTTCACACCCTGACCAACCAAAACATAGAAATATACAAAGTAAACTATGGTCAGGGTGTGACAGTACCCCAACCCCCCAAAGGTGCGGACTCCGGCCGCAAAACCTGAACCTATAGGGGAGGGTCTGGGTGGGCATCTGTCCACGGTGGCGGCTCTGGTGCTGGACGTGGCCCCCACTTCACCGTAGTCTTCCCCCACCTTGTCCGCTTCCGTGCCCTCTTAGCCACGGCAACCCTACTTAATAACACGGGACAGAGGGGCAGCTCGGGACAGAGGGGCAGCTCGGGACAGAGGGGGAGCTCGGGACAGAGGGGCAGCTCGGGACAGAGGGGATCTTCAGACTCCGGCAGCACAGGAGAGGAGGAAGGCTCTGGCAGATCCTGGCTGACTGGCGGATCTGGAAGAGTCTGGCTGACTGGCGGATCTGGAAGAGTCTGGCAGACTGGCGGATCTGGAAGAGTCTGGCAGATCTGGAAGAGTCTGGCTGACTGACGGATCTGGAAGAGTCTGGCTGACTGGCGGATCTGGAAGAGTCTGGCTGACTGGCGGATCTGGAAGAGTCTGGCGGATCTGGAAGAGTCTGGCGGATCTGGAAGAGTCTGGCTGACTGGCGGATCTGGAAGAGTCTGGCTGACTGGCGGATCTGGAAGAGTCTGGCTGACTGGCGGATCTGGAAGAGTCTGGCTCTGGCTGCTCCATACTGACTGGCGGCTCTGGCTGCTCCATGCTGACTGGCGGGCCTGGCTGCTCCATGCTGACTGGCAGCTCTGGCTGCTCCATGCTGACTGGCAGCTCTGGCAGATCCTGGCAGACTGGCAGCTCTGGCTGCTCCATGCTGACTGGCAGCTCTGGAAGCTCTGGCAGACTGGCGGATCTTGAAGACTGGCAGCTCTGAAGACTGGTCTCTCCGGCTGCTCCATGCAGTCTGGCTGACTCCGGCGGATCTGGAAGAGTCTGGCTCTGGCTGCTCCATGGACTGGACAGTCTGGCTGCTCCATGAAGACTGACAGCTCTGGCTGGAAGACAGCTCTGGCTGCTCCATGCAGACTGACAGCTCTGGCTGCTCCTGCAGAACACTCTGGCTGATTGAGAACCAGCTCTGGCTGCTCCATGCAGAAATAGACAGCTCTAGCTGCTCCATAGAATGGCTGGCAGCTCTGGCTGCTCCATGCAAGGCTGAAATCTGGCTGCTAAACCATGTCAGGCTGGCAGCTCTGGCTGCTCCATGCAGGCTGGAGCTCTGGCTGCGCTAAACAGGCAGGAGTCCGGCAACGCTGTAGAGGCGGAAGGCTCTGGTAGCGCTAAACAGGCGGGAGACTCCGGCAGCGCAGGAGAGGAGGAAGGCTCTGGCAGCGCTGGAGAGGCGAGGTGCATTGTAGGCCTGATGCGTGGTGCTGGTACTGGTGGTACTGGACCGAGAACACGCACAGGAAGCCTGGTGCGGGGAGCTGCTACCGGAGGGCTGGGGTGTGGAGGTGGTACTGGATAGACCGGACCGTGCAGGCGAGCCTGCCCAACCTTACCTGGTTGAATGCTCTCGGTCGCCCTGCCAGTGCGGCGAGGTGGAATAGCCCGCACTGGGCTATGCAGGCGAATCGGGACAGAGCGCAAGGCTGGTGACATGTGGCCGGCCCAAGGAGACGTCTGGGGACCAGATCTGTAGAGCCGGTCTGGCATTTGGCTCGACGGCTCAAAGTCTGGCTGATACGCGGAGCTGGAATATACCGCACCTGGCTAGCGCATCTGGGGACACTGTGCGCACCACTGCATAACACGGTGCCTGCCCGGTCTCTCTAGCCCCCAGTAAGCACAGGGAGTTTGCACAGGTCTCTGGCAGCATACTCCCTGTGATCCCCCAATACATTTTTGGGGCTGACTCTCAGGCTTGGAAGAGTCGCCTGTGCTGCCTCCTCATACCTGCGTCTGAGCTTTCGCCGCCTCCAGTTCTTCTTTGGGGGGCGATATTCTCCAGGCTGAGCCCAGGGTCCTTCACCATCCAGTTCGTCCTCCCATGTCCATTCCTTCTCTTGCTGCACCAGGAGGGACTCCCCTGGACCAGGGTCCTCTTCTCGGATCTCCCAAGTCCAGTCTTGTCACGCTGCACCTGCTGCTGTTGCCTGTTACCACGACTTGGTCCTGTTGTGGTGGGTGATTCTGTTCTCTGTGGTGAAGGAGATCGGACCAAAATGCGGCTGACTTGCGGATCCATGTTTAATAAACAAACATAAAAACACGAATCAATACAAACACTACAAATCAAAGAGTCTGAAAACCAAAACAGTCCTATCTGGCAAACAAGAGTCTGGAACAATATGGCAAACACACTGAAAAGGCTGGCTGACCAGCAATGGTTTCCCAATGGGTACTGAGACAATGATCTAACACCTGCCTCTGATTGAGAACCATATCAGGCCAGACATAGAAATAGACACACTAGACATGAAACATAGAATGCCCACTCAGCTCACACCCTGACCAACCAAAACATAGAAATATACAAACTCTATTCTAACATTGTCAAGACCATGTTTGCACACCTTGCAGGTTGATATGCATCTGATGTGTATGCTAAAGGGGATGACCAGCAATGTTCTCTATTGGGTACTGATATGCTAAAGGGGATGACCAGCAATGTTCTCTAGTGGGTACTGATATGCTAAAGGGGATGACCAGCAATGTTCTCTAGTGGGTACTGATATGCTAAAGGGGATGACCAGCAATGTTCTCTAGTGGGTACTGATATGCTAAAGGGGATGACCAGCAATGTTCTCTAGTGGGTACTGATATGCTAAAGGGGATGACCAGCAATGTTCTCTATTGGGTACTGATATGCTAAAGGGGATGACCAGCAATGTTCTCTATTGGGTACTGATATGCTAAAGGGGATGACCAGCAATGTTCTCTATTGGGTACTGATATGCTAAAGGGGATGACCAGCAATGTTCTCTATTGGGTACTGATATGCTAAAGGGGATGACCAGCAATGTTCTCTAGTGGGTACTGATATGCTAAAGGGGATGACCAGCAATGTTCTCTATTGGGTACTGATATGCTAAAGGGGATGACCAGCAATGTTCTCTATTGGGTACTGATATGCTAAAGGGGATGACCAGCAATGTTCTCTATTGGGTACTGATATGCTAAAGGAGATGACCAGCAATGTTCTCTAGTGGGTACTGATATGCTAAAGGGGATGACCAGCAATGTTCTCTATTGGGTACTGATATGCTAAAGGGGATGACCAGCAATGTTCTCTAGTGGGTACTGATATGCTAAAGGGGATGACCAGCAATGTTCTCTATTGGGTACTGATATGCTAAAGGGGATGACCAGCAATGTTCTCTATTGGGTACTGATATGCTAAAGGGGATGACCAGCAATGTTCTCTAGTGGGTACTGATATGCTAAAGGGGATGACCAGCAATGTTCTCTAGTGGGTACTGATATGCTAAAGGGGATGACCAGCAATGTTCTCTAGTGGGTACTGATATGCTAAAGGGGATGACCAGCAATGTTCTCTAGTGGGTACTGATATGCTAAAGGGGATGACCAGCAATGTTCTCTAGTGGGTACTGATATGCTAAAGGGGATGACCAGCAATGTTCTCTATTGGGTACTGATATGCTAAAGGGGATGACCAGCAATGTTCTCTATTGGGTACTGATATGCTAAAGGGGATGACCAGCAATGTTCTCTAGTGGGTACTGATATGCTAAAGGGGATGACCAGCAATGTTCTCTAGTGGGTACTGATATGCTAAAGGGGATGACCAGCAATGTTCTCTATTGGGTACTGATATGCTAAAGGGGATGACCAGCAATGTTCTCTAGTGGGTACTGATATGCTAAAGGGGATGACCAGCAATGTTCTCTAGTGGGTACTGATATGCTAAAGGGGATGACCAGCAATGTTCTCTAGTGGGTACTGATATGCTAAAGGGGATGACCAGCAATGTTCTCTAGTGGGTACTGATATGCTAAAGGGGATGACCAGCAATGTTCTCTAGTGGGTACTGATATGCTAAAGGGGATGACCAGCAATGTTCTCTAGTGGGTACTGATATGCTAAAGGGGATGACCAGCAATGTTCTCTAGTGGGTACTGATATGCTAAAGGGGATGACCAGCAATGTTCTCTAGTGGGTACTGATATGCTAAAGGGGATGACCAGCAATGTTCTCTAGTGGGTACTGATATGCTAAAGGGGATGACCAGCAATGTTCTCTAGTGGGTACTGATATGCTAAAGGGGATGACCAGCAATGTTCTCTAGTGGGTACTGATATGCTAAAGGGGATGACCAGCAATGTTCTCTAGTGGGTACTGATATGCTAAAGGGGATGACCAGCAATGTTCTCTAGTGGGTACTGATATGCTATGACCAGCAATGTTCTCTAGTGGGTACTGATATGCTAAAGGGTTCTCTAGATGACCAGCAATGTTCTCTAGTGGGTACTGATATGCTAAAGGGGATGACCAGCAATGTTCTCTAGTGGGTACTGATATGCTAAAGGGGATGACCAGCAATGTTCTCTAGTGGGTACTGATATGCTAAAGGGGATGACCAGCAATGTTCTCTAGTGGGTACTGATATGCTAAAGGGGATGACCAGCAATGTTCTCTAGTGGGTACTGATATGCTAAAGGGGATGACCAGCAATGTTCTCTAGTGGGTACTGATATGCTAAAGGGGATGACCAGCAATGTTCTCTAGTGGGTACTGATATGCTAAAGGGGATGACCAGCAATGTTCTCTAGTGGGTACTGATATGCTAAAGGGGATGACCAGCAATGTTCTCTAGTGGGTACTGATATGCTAAAGGGGATGACCAGCAATGTTCTCTAGTGGGTACTGATATGCTAAAGGGGATGACCAGCAATGTTCTCTAGTGGGTACTGATATGCTAAAGGGGATGACCAGCAATGTTCTCTAGTGGGTACTGATATGCTAAATGGGGATGACCAGCAATGTTCTCTAGTGGGTACTGATATGCTAGTGGGTACTGATATGGATAGACCAGCAATGTTCTCTAGTGGGTACTGATATGCTAAAGGGGATAGACCAGCAATGTTCTCTAGTGGGTACTGATATGCTAAAGGGGATAGACCAGCAATGTTCTCTAGTGGGTACTGATATGCTAAAGGGGATGACCAGCAATGTTCTCTAGTGGGTACTGATATGCTAAAGGGGATAGACCAGCAATGTTCTCTAGTGGGTACTGATATGCTGATAGACCAGCAATGTTCTCTAGTGGGTACTGATATGCTAAAGGGGATGACCAGCAATGTTCTCTAGTGGGTACTGATATGCTGATAGACCAGCAATGTTCTCTAGTGGGTACTGATATGCTGATAGACCAGCAATGTTCTCTAGTGGGTACTGATATGCTGATAGACCAGCAATGTTCTCTAGTGGGTACTGATATGCTGATAGACCAGCAATGTTCTCTAGTGGGTACTGATATGCTGATAGACCAGCAATGTTCTCTAGATATGCTGATAGACCAGCAATGTTCTCTAGTGGGTACTGATAGACCAGCAATGTTCTCTAGTGGGTACTGATATGCTGATAGACCAGCAATGTTCTCTAGTGGGTACTGATATGCTGATAGACCAGCAATGTTCTCTAGTGGGTACTGATATGCTGATAGACCAGCAATGTTCTCTAGTGGGTACTGATATGCTGATAGACCAGCAATGTTCTCTAGTGGGTACTGATATGCTGATAGACCAGCAATGTTCTCTAGTGGGTACTGATATGCTGATAGACCAGCAATGTTCTCTAGTGGGTACTGATATGCTGATAGACCAGCAATGTTCTCTAGTGGGTACTGATATGCTGATAGACCAGCAATGTTCTCTAGTGGGTACTGATATGCTGATAGACCAGCAATGTTCTCTAGTGGGTACTGATATGCTGATAGACCAGCAATGTTCTCTAGTGGGTACTGATATGCTGATAGACCAGCAATGTTCTCTAGTGGGTACTGATATGCTGATAGACCAGCAATGGGTACTGATATGCTGATAGACCAGCAATGTTCTCTAGTGGGTACTGATATGCTGATAGACCAGCAATGTTCTCTAGTGGGTACTGATATGCTGAAAGACCAGCAATGTTCTCCATGCTCTAGTGGGTACTGATATGCTGAAAGACCAGCAATGTTCTCTAGTGGGTACTGATATGCTGATAGACCAGCAATGTTCTCTAGTGGGTACTGATATGCTGATAGACCAGCAATGTTCTCTAGTGGGTACTGATATGCTGATAGACCAGCAATGTTCTCTAGTGGGTACTGATATGCTGATAGACCAGCAATGTTCTCTAGTGGGTACTGATATGCTGATAGACCAGCAATGTTCTCTAGTGGGTACTGATATGCTGATAGACCAGCAATGTTCTCTAGTGGGTACTGGTACTGATATGCTGATAGACCAGCAATGTTCTCTAGTGGGTACTGATATGCTGATAGACCAGCAATGTTCTCTAGTGGGTACTGATATGCTGATAGACCAGCAATGTTCTCTAGTGGGTACTGATATGCTGATAGACCAGCAATGTTCTCTAGTGGGTACTGATATGCTGATAGACCAGCAATGTTCTCTAGTGGGTACTGATATGCTGATAGACCAGCAATGTTCTCTAGTGGGTACTGATATGCTGATAGACCAGCAATGTTCTCTAGTGGGTACTGATATGCTGATAGACCAGCAATGTTCTCTAGTGGGTACTGATATGCTGATAGACCAGCAATGTTCTCTAGTGGGTACTGATATGCTGATAGACC
>NW_024609771.1:382500-410000 GCF_018296145.1 Oncorhynchus tshawytscha
TGTTGGAGGAGGTGGTGTCTGTCTTGTTGTAAGAGGTGTTGTATGTCTTGTTGTAGGAGGTGGTGTCTGTCTTGT
The DNA here is from genome assembly GCF_018296145.1 of Oncorhynchus tshawytscha. Classification (NCBI taxonomy): domain Eukaryota; kingdom Metazoa; phylum Chordata; class Actinopteri; order Salmoniformes; family Salmonidae; genus Oncorhynchus; species Oncorhynchus tshawytscha. Next base: position 382,576 of record NW_024609771.1, read on the forward strand.
TGTAGGAGGTGGTGTCTGTCTTGTTGTAGGAGGTGTTGTCTGTCTTGTTGTAGAAAGTGTTGTCTGTCTTGTTGTAGGAGGTGGTGTCTGTCTTGTTGTAGGAGGAGTTGTCTGTCTTGTTGTAGGAGGTGTTGTCTGTCTTGTTGTAGGAGGTGTCTGTCTTGTTGTAGGAGGTGGTGTCTGTCTTGTTGTAAGAGGTGGTGTCTGTCTTGTTGTAGAAAGTGTTGTCTGTCTTGTTGTAGAAAGTGTTGTCTGTCTTGTTGTAGAAAGTGTTGTCTGTCTTGTTGTAGGAGGTGGTGTCTGTCTTGTTGTAGGAGGTGGTGTCTGTCTTGTTGTAGGAGGTGTTGTCTGTCTTGTTGTAGGAGGTGGTGTCTGTCTTGTTGTAAGAGGTGGTGTCTGTCTTGTTGTAGAAAGTGTTGTCTGTCTTGTTGTAAGAGGTGGTGTCTGTCTTTTTGTAAGAGGTGTTGTCTGTCTTGTTGTAAGAGGTGGTGTCTGTCTTGTTGTAGAAAGTGTTGTCTGTCTTGTTGTAGGTGTTGTCTGTCTTGTTGGAGGAGGTGTTGTCTGTCTTGTTGTAGGAGGTGTTGTCTGTCTTGTTGTAGGAGGTGTTGTCTTGTTGTAGGAGGTGGTGTCTGTCTTGTTGTAGGAGGTGTTGTCTGTCTTGTTGTAGGAGGTGTTGTCTGTCTGTCTTGTTGTAGGAGGTGTTGTCTGTCTTGTTGAGGAGGTGGTGTCTGTCTTGTTGTAGGAGGTGGTGTCTGTCTTGTTGTAGGTGTTGTCTGTCTTGTTGTAGGTGTTGTCTGTCTTGTTGTAGGAGGTGTTGTCTGTCTTGTTGTAGGAGGTGTTGTCTGTCTTGTTGTAGGAGGTGTCTGTGTCTGTCTTGTTGTAAGAGGTGTTGTCTGTCTTGTTGTAGGTGTTGTCTGTCTTGTTGTAGAAAGTGGTCTGTCTTGTGGTGTCTGTCTTGTTGTAGAAGGTGTTGTCTGTCTTGTTGTAGAAAGTGTCTGTCTTGTCTTGTTGTAGAGGTGTTGTCTGTCTTGTTGTAGGAGGTGTTGTCTGTCTTGTTGTAGGAGGTGGTGTTGTCTGTCTTGTTGTAGGTGTTGTCTGTCTTGTTGTAGGAGGTGTTGTCTGTCTTGTTGTAGGAGGTGTTGTCTGTCTTGTGTTGTCTGTCTTGTTGTAGGAGGTGTTGTCTGTCTTGTTGTAGGAGGTGGTGTCTTTCTTGTTGTAGGAGGTGGTGTCTGTCTTGTTGTAGGAGGTGTTGTCTGTCTTGTTGTAGGTGTTGTCTGTCTTGTTGTAGGAGGTGTTGTCTGTCTTGTTGTAGGAGGTGGTGTTTGTCTTGTTGTAGGAGGTGGTGTCTGTCTTGTTGTAGGTGTTGTCTGTCTTGTTGTAGGTGTTGTCTGTCTTGTTGTAGAAAGTGTTGTCTGTCTTGTTGTAGAAAGTGTTGTCTGTCTTGTTGTAGGAGGTGTTGTCTGTCTTGTTGTAGGAGGTGTTGTCTGTCTTGTTGTAGGAAGTGTTGTCTGTCTTGTTGTAGGAGGTGTTGTCTGTCTTGTTGTAGGAGGTGTTGTCTGTCTTGTTGTAGGTGCTGTCTGTCTTGTTGTAGGAGGTGTCTGTCTTCTTGTTGTAGGAGGTGTCTGTCTTGTCTTGTTGTATGTTTTGTTGAGGTGTCTGTCTGTCTTGTCTTGTTGTAAGAGGTGTTGTCTGTCTTGTTGTAAGAGGTGTTGTCTGTCTTGTTGTAGGAGGTGGTGTCTGTCTTGTTGTGTCTTGTTGAGGTGTTGTCTGTCTTGTTGTAGAAGGTGTTGTCTGTCTTGTTGTAGGAGGTGTTGTCTGTCTTGTTGTAGGAGGTGTTGTCTGTCTTGTTGTAGGAGGTGTTGTCTGTCTTGTTGTAGGAGGTGTTGTCTGTCTTGTTGTAGGAGGTGTTGTCTGTCTTGTTGTAGGTGTTGTCTGTCTTGTTGTAGGAGGTGTTGTCTGTCTTGTTGTAGGAGGTGGTGTCTGTCTTGTTGTAGGAGGTGGTGTCTGTCTTGTTGTAGGAGGTGGTGTCTGTCTTGTTGTAGGAGGTGTTGTCTGTCTTGTTGTAGGAGGTGTTGTCTGTCTTGTTGTAGGAGGTGGTGTCTGTCTTGTTGTAGGAGGTGTTGTCTGTCTTGTTGTGTGTTGTCTGTCTTGTTGTAGGAGGTGTTGTCTGTCTTGTTGTAGGAGGTGGTGTCTGTCTTGTTGTGTGGTGTCTGTCTTGTTGTAGGTGTTGTCTGTCTTGTTGAGGTGTTGTCTGTCTTGTTGTAGGAGGTGGTGTCTGTCTTGTTGTAGGTGTTGTCTGTCTTGTTGTAGGTGTTGTCTGTCTTGTTGTAGGAGGTGGTGTCTGTCTTGTTGTAGAAAGTGTTGTCTGTCTTGTCTTGTTGGAGGAGGTGTTGTCTGTCTTGTTGTAGGAGGTGTTGTCTGTCTGTCTTGTTGTAGGAGGTGGTGTCTGTCTTGTTGTAGGAGGTGTTGTCTGTCTTGTTGTAGGTGTTGTCTGTCTTGTTGTAGGAGGTGTTGTCTGTCTTGTTGTAGGAGGTGTTGTCTGTCTTGTTGTAGGAGGTGGTGTCTGTATTGTTGTAGGAGGTGTTGTCTGTCTTGTTGTAGGAGGTGTGTCTGTCTTGTTGTAGGAGGTGGTGTCTGTCTTGTTGTAGAAAGAGGTGTTGTCTGTCTTGTTGTAGGAGGTGTTGTCTGTCTTGTTGTAGGAGGTGTTGTCTGTCTTGTTGAAAGTGTTGTCTGTCTTGTTGTAGGAAAGTGTTGTCTGTCTTGTTGTAGGAGGTGTTGTCTGTCTTGTTGTAGGAGGTGTCTTGTTGTAGGAGGTCTGTCTGTCTTGTTGTAGGAGGTGTTGTCTGTCTTGTTGTAGTGTTGTCTGTCTTGTTGTAGGAGGTGTTGTCTGTCTTGTTGTGGAGTGTGTCTGTCTGTCTGTCTTGTTGTCTTGTTGGAGGTGTTGTCTGTCTTGTTGTAGGAGGTGTTGTCTGTCTTGTTGTAGAAGAGGTGTTGTCTGTCTTGTTGTAGGTGTTGTCTGTCTTGTTGTAGTGTTGTCTGTCTTGTTGTAGGAGGTGTTGTCTGTCTTGTTGTAGGAGGTGTTGTCTGTCTTGTTGTAGGAGGTGTCTGTCTGTCTTGTTGTCTTGGAGGTGTTGTCTGTCTTGTTGTAGGAGGTGTTGTCTGTCTTGTTGTAGGAGGTGTGTCTGTCTTGTTGTAGGAGGTGTTGTCTGTCTTGTTGTAGGAGGTGTGTCTGTCTTGTTTAGGAGGTGTTGTCTGTCTTGTTGTAGGTGTTGTCTGTCTTGTTGTAGGAGGTGTTGTCTGTCTTGTTGTAGGAGGTGTTGTCTGTCTTGTTGTAGGAGGTGGTGTCTGTCTTGTTGTAGGAGGTGGTGTCTGTCTTGTTGTAGGAGGTGGTGTCTGTCTTGTTGTAGGAGGTGTTGTCTGTCTTGTTGTAGGAGGTGTTGTCTGTCTTGTTGTAGAAAGTGTTGTCTGTCTTGTTGTAGGAGGTGTTGTCTGTCTTGTTGTAGGAGGTGTGTCTGTCTTGTTGTCTTGTCTTGTTGTAGGAGGTGTTGTCTGTCTTGTTGTAGGAGGTGGTGTCTGTCTTGTTGTAGGAGGTGTTGTCTGTCTTGTTGTAGGAGGTGGTGTCTGTCTTGTTGTAGGAGGTGTTGTCTGTCTTGTTGTAGGAGGTGGTGTCTGTCTTGTTGTAGGAGGTGGTGTCTGTCTTGTTGTAGGAGGTGTTGTCTGTCTTATTTTATCTTGCCGATCCTTCTTCCTCTTCTCCTTTAATCTCTTCTCACTCTCTCAGTACATAACTCTTCAACATTCCCTTTCTGGTTTCTCTCCACAATAAATCTCTCTCTCCTGTGTGTGTGTGTGTGTGTGTGTGTGTGTGTGTGCGTGTGTGCGTGTGTGCGTGTGCGTGCGTGCGTGTGTGTGTCTGTTTGTGTGTGTGTGTGTTCTCTTCCCCTGTCTCATCTACTTCTGTCTGTCTGCTCTGCAACAGCTGTCTGGTCCCATCACTCTGACTCAGTGACAGAGAGAGGGGAGGGAGAGAGGGATCGTGCAAGAGAGAGAGAAGGGACAGAAAGGAGGGAGAGAGAGAGAGAGCGCGCAAGAGAGAGAGGGGAGGGATAGCGAGAGGAGAGAGAGAGGAGGGAAAAAGAGAGAGGAGGGATAGAGAGAGGAGGGAGGAGGGAGAGAAAGAGGAAGAGAGAGGAGGGAGGAGGGGAGAGAGAGGAGAAGAGAGGAGTCTGGAAGAGAGAGGAGGTCTGTCTTAAGAGAGAGGAGGGAGTGAGAGAGGGAGGAGGGAGAGAGGAGTGGAGAGAGAGGAGGGAGAGAGAGGAGGGAGGAGGTCTCAAGAGAGAGGAGGGAGAGAGAGAGGAAGAGAGAGGAGGGAGAGAGAGGGAGGGTGCAAGAGAGAGAGAAGGGAGGAGGGAGAGAGAGAGAGAGGCAAGAGAGAGAGAGGAGGGAGAGCGAGAGGAGGAGAGAGAGGAGGGAAAAGAGAGGAGGGAGAGGAGAGGAGAGAGGAGAGAGAGGAGGGAGAGAGAGGAGGGAGAGAGAGGAGGGATAGAGAGAGGGAGAGAGAGAGGAGAGGAGGGAGGAGGGAGGGAGAGAGGAGGGGGAGAGAGAGGAGGGAGGAGAGAGAGAGAGGAGGAGAAAAAGAGGGAGGAGGGAGAGAGAGGAGAGAGAGGAGAGAGAGGAGGGGGAGAGAGAGAGAGAGAGGAGGGATAGAGAGAGGAGGAAGAGAGAGAGGAAGAAGAGAGAGGAGGAAGAGAGAGGAGGGAGAGAGAGGAAGAAGAGAGAGGAGGAAGAGAGAGGAGGGAGAGAGAGAGGAAGAGAGAGGAGGGAGGAGGGAGATAGTCAACCCGAGAAAGAGTTGACAAGACAGTAAAAGTGTGTGAGTTATCAGAGTGATAGAATGTCTTCTCATCTGTTAGATATTCTAATTATACAATAATCACACTATTAATTACCTGCCACACTGACGTCGATCAGTAACCTAGCTGCTTAACCTCGGGAAGTGAGGAGAGAGAGAGAGAGAGGAGGAGTGAGAGAGGAGAGAGAGAGAGAGAGAGAGAGAGAGAGAGAGAGAGAGAGAGTGAGAGAGAGAGTGAGAGAGAGAGAGAGAGAGAGAGAGAGAGAGAGAGAGAGACAGAGAGAGAGAGAGAGAGAGAGAGAGAGAGAGAGAGGGAGAGAGAGAGAGAGAGAGAGAGAGAGAGAGAGAGAGAGAGAGGAGTGAGTGAGGCTGAACACAGGAGAGAGCTGAAGACAGGAGTGAGGCTGAACACAGGTCAGGAGTGAGGCTGAACACAGGTCAGTTAGAGAGAGAGAGAGAGAGAGAGAGAGGCTGAACACAGGTCAGTTAGTGAGCTGAACACAGGTCAGTTAGAGAGGCTGAACACAGGTCAGTTAGTGAGGCTGAACACAGGTCAGTTAGTGAGGCTGAACACAGGTCAGTTAGTGAGGCTGAACACAGGTCAGTTAGAGAGGCTGAACACACAGGTCACAGTTAGAGAGGCTGAACACAGGTCAGTTAGTGAGGCTGAACACAGGTCAGTTAGTGAGGCTGAACACAGTTAGTGAGGCTGAACACAGGTCAGTTAGTGAGGCTGAACACAGGTCAGAGGCTGAACACAGGTCAGTGAGGCTGAACACAGGTGAGTGAGGCTGAACACAGGTCAGTTAGTGAGGCTGAACACAGGTCAGTTAGTGAGGCTGAACACAGGTCAGTTAGTGAGGCTGAACACAGGTCAGTTAGTGAGGCTGAACACAGGTCAGTTAGTGAGGCTGAACACAGGTCAGTTAGTGAGGCTGAACACAGGTCAGTTAGTGAGGCTGAACACAGGTCAGTTAGTGAGGCTGAACACAGGTCAGTTAGTGAGAGAGGCTGAACACAGGTCAGTTGAACACAGGTGAGGCTGAACACAGGTCAGTTTGAGACTGAACACAGGTCTGAACACAGGTCAGTTAGTGAGGCTGAACACAGGTCAGTTAGTGAGGCTGAACACAGGTCAGTTAGTGAGGCTGAACACAGGTCAGTTAGTGAGGCTGAACACAGGTCAGTTAGTGAGGCTGAACACAGGTCAGTTAGTGAGGCTGAACACAGGTCAGTTAGAGAGGCTGAACACAGGTCAGTTAGTGAGGCTGAACACAGGTCAGTTAGTGAGACTGAACACAGGTCAGTGAGGCTGAACACAGGTCAGAGGACTGAACACAGGTCAGTGAGGCTGAACACAGGTCAGTGAACACAGGTCAGTGAGGCTGAACACAGGTCAGTTAGTGAGACTGAACACAGGTCAGTGAGGCTGAACACAGGTCAGTTAGTGAGGCTGAACACAGGTCAGTGAGACTGAACACAGGTCAGTTAGTGAGACTGAACACAGGTCAGTTAGTGAGACTGAACACAGGTCAGTTAGTGAGACTGAACACAGGTCAGTGAGGCTGAACACAGGTCAGTGAGACTGAACACAGGTCAGTTAGTGAGACTGAACACAGGTCAGTGAGGCTGAACACAGGTCAGTGAGTGAAGGTCTTGTACTGTGTTGTGTTATTGTCTCTCACCTGCTGAATCGTAGCTTTTCACAGACTTGCGGTGAGCAGACAACATGAGCTGCGTCCCAATAATCTCTCCTTTCTCCTGAAAAAAACGTGCACTGGTTCACTTCCCTCCATTGATATGAAAGGAAACGACTTGTATGTGGGAACTTCCTGCTGCCCATTCCGACGCTTTTAAAGTTGTGGAGAAATGACTGCCTACTTCGAAATGGAGAGATTAATGTGACGCTGTCAGTTGATAGGAGGAACGGTATGTATTATCCCGGGAAACAGAGTCGCTCGTCCATTTCATTTTTACAGCGTCTGACCTTCCATCCCTCCGTTCTCCCCTCTCTTCCTCTCCCTTCCTCATCCTAGTTTAATTTCTCTCTCTGTTCCTCTCTCTCTCCATCCCCCCCTTGTGCTTAGATAAACAGTCTGTATCCTGACTCTCGCACACACACACACACACACACACACACACACACACACACACACACACACACACACACACACACACACACACACACACACACACACACAGCATTTAGCCAGGAGGACAGTGACCCCCCCCAGAGTCCACATGAGGGCAGTTAGCCAGGAGGACAGTGACCCCCAGAGTCCACATGAGGGCAGCCAGGAGGACAGTGACCCCCCAGAGTCCACATGAGGGCAGTTAGCCAGGAGGACAGTGACCCCCAGAGTCCCCCCCAGAGTCCACATGAGGGCAGTTATCCTGGAGGACAGTGACCCCCCCCCAGAGTCCCCCCCAGAGTCCACATGAGGGCAGTTATCCAGGAGGACAGTGACAGTGACCCCCCCCAGAGTCCACATGAGGGCAGTTATCCAGGAGGACCCCCCAGAGTCCACATGAGGGCAGTTAGCCAGGAGGACAGTGACCCCCCCCCAGAGTCCACATGAGGGCAGTTATCCTGGGAGGACAGTGATCCCCCAGAGTCCACATGAGGGCAGTTATCCAGGAGGACAGTCCCACCTCTACCCTATAGGGCAGTTAGTCCAGATTGGACAGTGAGGGCAGTTGAGGACTCAGTGTGTCAGGTTTGGACAGTGGGACCCCCCCCCCCTGTGAGTCCACATTGGACAGTGGGACTCCTGTGTGTCAGTTTGGACAGTGGGACTGGAGGACTGTGTGTCAGTTTGGACAGTGGGGCTCACATGAGGGCAGTGTCAGTTATCAGTGGAGGACAGTTTGACCCCCCCAGAGTCCACATGAGGGCAGTTATCCAGTGGGACAGTGACCCCCCCCAGAGTCCACATGTGGGACTCTGTGTGTTAGCCAGGAGGACAGTGACTCCCCCCCAGAGTCAGTTTGGGCAGTTATCCTGCAGTGTTAGAAGACATTTCAACAGTGGGAGTCTCTTTGTGTCAGTTTTTGACAGTGGGACTCTGTGTGTCAGATTGGACAGTGGGACTCTATGGACAGTGGGACTCTGTGTGTCAGTTTGGACAGTGGGACTCTGTGTGTCAGATTGGACAGTGGGACTCTGTGTGTTAGTCAGTTTGGACAGTGGGACTCTGTGTGTCAGTTTGGACAGTGGGACTCTGTGTGTCAGATTGGACAGTGGGACTCTGTGTGTCAGTTTGGACAGTGGGACTCTGTGTGTCAGTTTGGACAGTGTCAACACAGTCTCTTTGGGGTGTTTTGAAGGACTTGTTGGCTGTCACACCTCTACCCTATAATTTTGGATTGGCTCTGTGTGTCAGATTGGACAGTGGGACTCTGTGTGTTAGTCAGTTTGGACAGTGGGACTCTGTGTGTCAGTTTGGACAGTGGGACTCTGTGTGTCAGATTGGACAGTGGGACTCTGTGTGTCAGTTTGGACAGTGGGACTCTGTGTGTTAGTCAGTTTGGACAGTGGGACTCTGTGTGTTAGTCAGTTTGGACAGTGGGACTCTGTGTGTCAGTTTGGACAGTGGGACTCTGTGTGTCAGTTTGAACAGTGGGACTCTGTGTGTCAGATTGGACAGTGGGACTTGTGGTCAGTTTGGACAGTGGGACTCTGTGTGTCAGTTTGGACAGTGGGACTCTGTGTGTCAGATTGGACAGTGGGACTCTGTGTGTTAGTCAGTTTGGACAGTGGGACTCTGTGTGTCAGTTTGGATAGTGGGACTCTGTGTGTGGACAGTCAGTTTGGACAGTGGGACTCTGTGTGTCAGTTTGGACAGTGGGACTCTGTGTGTTAGTCAGTTTGGACAGTGGGACTCTGTGTGTCAGATTGGACAGTGGGACTCTGTGTGTTAGTCAGTTTGGACAGTGGGACTCTGTGTGTCAGATTGGACAGTGGGACTCTGTGTGTTAGTCAGTTTGGACAGTGGGACTCTGTGTGTCAGTTTGGACAGTGGGACTCTGTGTGTTAGTCAGTTTGGACAGTGGGACTCTGTGTGTCAGTTTGGACAGTGGGACTCTGTGTGTCAGTTTGGACAGTGGGACTCTGTGTGTCAGATTGGACAGTGGGACTCTGTGTGTCAGATTGGACAGTGGGACTCTGTGTGTTAGTCAGTTTGGACAGTGGGACTCTGTGTGTCAGTTTGGACAGTGGGACTCTGTGTGTCAGATTGGACAGGAAGACTAGAGGGAAGTGAGGTAATTAACAGGTTGTAGAGAGTAATGAAATTAAATATTTGACTAATAAGAACAGAGAGAGTCACATATTGAATATACGTCTTACTTGTCAACTAGGATTTACACTCTTATTGTAGAGGAGAGAGAGAGGGAGAGAGAGAGAGAGAGAGGGGGAAGGAAGAGAGAGAGAGAGAGAGGGGGAAGGAAGGAAGGAGAGAGAGAGAGAGAGAGAGAGAAGAGGAAGAAGGAAGGAAGGAAGGAAGGGAGAGGAAGGAAGGAAGGAAGGAGAGAGGAAGGAAGGAGAGGAGAGAGAGAGAGAGAGAGAGAAAGGGGAGGAGAGGAAGGAGGAGGAAGGAGAGGAGAGAGAGAGAGAGAGGGGGAGGAGGGAGGGAGAGAGAGGAAGGAGAGATTGAGAGAGAGAGGGAGATATTGAGAGAGGGAGAGTTGGAGAGAGAAAAATGAAAATGAGGGAGAGAGAGAGGGTGGGAGGGAAGGGGGGAGAGAAATGAATACATAAAATAGATTTTAGAGATAAAACAGTGTGTCATTCAGTGAGAGATGGTGCTCAACATGTACAGTACAACACACACACACACACAAACACATGCACACACACACACACACTAACACACAGTGGTTGTTGTATTAGTGTATAGGGTAAGGGCTGATAGCTCAGCTGGAAAATTACCCTGAATGAGATTAGACCTGAAGAATCAGGTGTCAGGAGGGAGAGAGAGGAAGGGAGAAGAGGGAGGAGGGGAGGAGAGGGAGAGGGAGGGGAAGGAGAGAGCGGGAGGGAGAGAGAAGAGGGAGGGATTATTCAGACCCTTTACTCAGTACTTTGTTGAAGCACTCTTGGCATCGATTACAACCTTGTGTATGACGCTACAAGCTTGGCAAACCTGTATTTGGGGAGTTTCTCCCATTTCTCTCTGCAGATCCTCTCAACCTCTGTCAGGTTGGATGGGGAGCGTCGCTGCACAGCTACTTTAAGGTCTCTCCAGAGGTGTTCAATCAGGTTCAAGTCCAGGCTTGTCCCGAAGCCACTCCTGCTTTGTCTTGGCTGTGTGCTTAGGGTCATTGTTCTGTTGGGTCATTGTTCTGCTCTTGAGCAGGAAGGTGAATCCTTCTAGTCTGGAGCAGGTTTTCATCAAGGACCTCTCTGCAGACTAGTCTGCAGGTTTTCATCAAGGACCTCCTGCTCCGTTCATCTTTCCCTCTCCTGACCAGTCTGGAGCAGGTTTTCATCAAGGACCTCTCTGCACTTGGCTCCGTTCATCTTTCCCTCGATCCTGACTAGTCTGGAGCAGGTTTTCATCAAGGACCTCTCTGCACTTGGCTCCGTTCATCTTTCCCTCGATCCTGACTAGTCTGGAGCAGGTTTTCATCAAGGACCTCTCTGCACTTGGCTCCGTTCATCTTTCCCTCGATCCTGACTAGTCTGGAGCAGGTTTTCATCAAGGACCTCTCTGCACTTGGCTCCGTTCATCTTTCCCTCGATCCTGACTAGTCTGGAGCAGGTTTTCATCAAGGACCTCTCTGCACTTGGCTCCGTTCATCTTTCCCTCGATCCTGACTAGTCTGGAGCAGGTTTTCGAGTCCATGGTCACCTCCCTGACCAAGGCCCTTCTCCCCGATTTCTCAGTCGGCCAGCTCTAGGAAGAGTCTTAGTGGTTCCAAACATCTTCCATTTCAGAATGATGGAGGCCCCTGTGTTCTTTGGGACCTTCAATGCTGCACACATTTATTGTACCCTTCCCCAGATCTGTACCTCAACACAATACTGTCTCGGAGCTCTACGGACAATTCCTTCGACCCCATGGCTTGTTTTTTTTGCTCTGACATGCACTGTCAGCTGTGGGATCTTATATAGACAGGTGTGTGCCTTCTCAAATCATGTCCAATCAATTAAATTTACCACAGGTGGACTCCAATCAAGTTGTAGAACCATCTCAAGGATGATCAACGGAAACAGGATGCACCTGAGCTCAATTTAGAGTCTCATAGCAATGAGTCTGAATACCTATGTAAATAAGGTATTTTAGATTTTTTTATATATATATATAAATTTGCAAACATTTCAAAAAAAAAACTGTATTCACTTTGTCATTATGGGATATTGTGTGTATATTGATGAGGAAAATGTGTTATTTAATCAATTTTAGAATACGGCTGTATTGTAACAAAATGTGTAATAGAGTTCCAGGTGGTGGCTTGTGGGATACGCGTTGGGCGTCTGAGCTGTGTGCCAGTAGTTTAAAACAGACAGCTCGGGTTCATTCAACATGTCAATACCTCTCAGAAATACAAGCAGTGATGAAGTCAATCTCTCCTCCACTTTGAACCAGGAGAGATTGATATTCATATTATTATTGATGGTTGTCCTTCTATATAATAGTGTAGAGAGATGGTTGTCCTTCTATATAATAGTGTAGAGAGATGGTTGTCCTTCTATATAATAGTGTAGAGAGACTATATAATAGTGTAGAGAGATGGTTGTCCTTCTATATATAGAGAGATGGTTTAGAGAGAAGGTTGTCCTTCTATATACTAGTGTAGAGAGATGGTTCCTTCTATATAATAGTGTAGAGAGATGGTTGTCCTTCTATATAATAGTGTAGAGAGATGGTTGTCCTTCTATATAATAGTGTAGAGAGATGGTTGTCCTTCTATATAATAGTGTAGAGAGATGGTTGATATAGGAGAACCAGGAGAGATTGATATTCATATTATTATTGATGGTTGATATAGGAGAACCAGGAGAGATTGATATTCATATTATTATTGATGGTTGATATAGGAGAACCAGGAGAGATTGATATTCATATTATTATTGATGGTTGATATAGGAGAACCAGGAGAGATTGATATTCATATTATTATTGATGGTTGATATAGGAGAACCAGGAGAGATTGATATTCATATTATTATTGATGGTTGATATAGGAGAACCAGGAGTGATTGATATTCATATTATTATTGATGGTTGATATAGGAGAACCAGGAGAGATTGATATTCATATTATTATTGATGGTTGATATAGGAGAACCAGGAGTGATTGATATTCATATTATTATTGATGGTTGATATAGGAGAACCATATTATTATTGATGGTTGATATAGGAGAACCAGGAGAGATTGACATTCATATTATTATTGATGGTTGATATAGGAGAACCAGGAGAGATTGATATTCATATTATTATTGATGGTTGATATAGGAGAACCAGGAGTGATTGATATACACATGATTCATTTTTTGCTCCCCGTGTCATTTTAAGGACCAGCCTTGCTGCCCTGTTCAGAGTCAAAAGCTCTGTATTTATTCTACATAATATTCCTAGGTCCTTCTTTGTGGCACCTGACCACACGACTGAACAGTAGTCCAGGTGCGATAAAACCAGGGCTTTTAGGACCTGCCTTGTTGATAGTGTTTGTAAGAATGCAGAAACCAGGGCCTGTAGGACCTACCTTGTTGATAGTGTTGTTAAGAAGGCAGAAACCAGGGCCTGTAGGACCTGCCTTGTTGATAGTGTTTGTAAGAATACAGAAACCAGGGCCTGTAGGACCTACCTTGTTGATAGTGTTGTTAAGAAGGCAGAAACCAGGGCCTGTAGGACCTGCCTTGTTGATAGTGCTGTTAAGAAGGCTGAAACCAGGGCCTGTAGGACCTGCCTTGTTGATAGTGCTGTTAAGAAGGTAGAAACCAAGGCCTGTAGGACCTGCCTTGTTGATAGTGTTTGTAAGAATGCAGAAACCAGGGCCTGTAGGACCTACCTTGTTGATAGTGTTGTTAAGAAGGCAGAAACCAGGGCCTGTAGGACCTGCCTTGTTGATAGTGCTGTTAAGAAGGCTGAAACCAGGGCCTGTAGGACCTGCCTTCTTGATAGTGTTATTAAGAAGGTAGAAACTAGAGGCTGTAGGACCTGCCTTGTTGATAGTGTTATTAAGAAGGTAGAAACTAGGGCCTGTAGGACCTGCCTTGTTGATAGTGTTATTAAGAAGGTAGAAACTAGAGGCTGTAGGACCTGCCTTGTTGATAGTGTTATTAAGAAGGTAGAAACTAGGGCCTGTAGGACCTGCCTTGTTGATAGTGTTGTTAAGAAGGTAGAAACTAGAGGCTGTAGGACCTGCCTTGTTGATAGTGTTGTTAAGAAGGTAGAAACTAGAGCCTGTAGGACCTGCCTTGTTGATAGTGTTATTAAGAAGTTAGAAACTAGAGCCTGTAGGACCTGCCTTGTTGATAGTGTTATTAAGAAGGTAGAAACTAGAGCCTGTAGGACCTGCCTTGTTGATAGTGTTATTAAGAAGTTAGAAACTAGAGCCTGTAGGACCTGCCTTGTTGATAGAGTTGTTAAGAAGGCAGAGCAGTGCTTTATCATGGACAGACTTCTCCCCATTTTAGCTACTGTTGTGTCAATCTGTTTTGACCATGACAGTTTACAATCCAGGTTTACTCCAAGCAGTTTAGTTTCCTCAACTTGCTCAATTTCCACATGATTTATTACAAGATGTAGTTGAGGATTAAGGTTTAGTGAATGTTTTGTCCCAAATACAAAGCTTTTCATTTTTGAAATATTTAAGATGAACTTATTCCTTACCACCCATTCTGAAACAAACTGCTGATCTTTTTTAAGTGTTGCAGTCATTTCAGTCGCTGTACTAGCTGACGTGTACAGTGTTGAGTCATCCGCATACATAGACACTCAAAGCCAGTAGCATGTCATTAGTAAAGATTCAAAAAAAAATAAGGTGCCTAGACAGCTGCCCTGGGGAATTCCTGATTCTAACTTGATTGTGTTTGATAGGCTTCCATTCTAGAACACCCTCTGTGTTCTGTTAGACAGGTAGCTCTTTATCCACAATATAGCAGGGGTGTAAAGCCACAACACACATTTTTCCAGCAGCAGACTATGATCGATAATGTGTGTTTGTCCCATATCAATATAAACTTATCTAGGATGCTCAATATTCAGCCCCGGTTTGTCTAAACTGCTTCTATTATATGACACACACACACGCACACACACACACGCACACACACACACACACACACACACACATACATATCCTTGTCTCACATATCAGTCTCACTATTCAATATAGAGTAGTACACAATCTCTCTGTCTCACTATTCAATATAGAGTACACAATCTCTCTGTCTCACTATTCAATATAGAGTACACAATCTCTCTGTCTCACTATTCAATATAGAGTACACAATCTCTCTGTCTCACTATTCAATATAGAGTACACAATCTCTCTGTCTCACTATTCAATATAGAGTACACAATCTCTCTGTCTCACTATTCAATATAGAGTACACAATCTCTCTGTCTCACTATTCAATATAGAGTACACAATCTCTCTGTCTCACTATTCAATATAGAGTACACAATCTCTCTGTCTCACTATTCAATATAGAGTACACAATCTCTCTGTCTCACTATTCAATATAGAGTACACAATCTCTCTGTCTCACTATTCAATATAGAGTACACAATCTCTCTGTCTCACTATTCAATATAGAGTACACAATCTCTCTGTCTCACTATTCAATATAGAGTACACAATCTCTCTGTCTCACTATTCAATATAGAGTACACAATCTCTCTGTCTCACTATTCAATATAGAGTACACAATCTCTCTGTCTCACTATTCAATATAGAGTACACAATCTCTCTGTCTCACTATTCAATATAGAGTACACAATCTCTCTGTCTCACTATTCAATATAGAGTACACAATCTCTCTGTCTCACTATTCAATATAGAGTACACAATCTCTCTGTCTCACTATTCAATATAGAGTACACAATCTCTCTGTCTCACTATTCAATATAGAGTACACAATCTCTCTGTCTCACTATTCAATATAGAGTACACAATCTCTCTGTCTCACTATTCAATATAGAGTACACAATCTCTCTGTCTCACTATTCAATATAGAGTACACAATCTCTCTGTCTCACTATTCAATATAGAGTACACAATCTCTCTGTCTCACTATTCAATATAGAGTACACAATCTCTCTGTCTCACTATTCAATATAGAGTACACAATCTCTCTGTCTCACTATTCAATATAGAGTACACAATCTCTCTGTCTCACTATTCAATATAGAGTACACAATCTCTCTGTCTCACTATTCAATATAGAGTACACAATCTCTCTGTCTCACTATTCAATATAGAGTACACAATCTCTCTGTCTCACTATTCAATATAGAGTACACAATCTCTCTGTCTCACTATTCAATATAGAGTACACAATCTCTCTGTCTCACTATTCAATATAGAGTACACAATCTCTCTGTCTCACTATTCAATATAGATCTCTCTGTCTCACTATTCAATATAGAGTCTCTGTCTACACAATCTCTCTGTCTCACTATTCAATATAGAGTACACAATCTCTCTGTCTCACTATTCAATATAGAGTACACAATCTCTCTGTCTCACTATTCAATATAGAGTACACAATCTCTCTGTCTCAATATACAGAATATAGAGTACACAATCTCTCTGTCTCACTATTCAATATAGAGTACACAATCTCTCTGTCTCACTATTCAATATAGAGTACACAATCTCTCTGTCTCACTATTCAATATAGAGTACACAATCTCTCTGTCTCATAAAGTGTCTGTGTGTGTTTTTATGTATTTGTGTGTGTGTGTGTGTGTGTGTGTGTGTGTGTGTGTGTGTGTGTGTGTGTGTGTGTGTGTGTGTGTGTGTGTGTGTGTGTGTGTGTGTGCGCGTGTCTGTGTGTGTGGGTGTGTGTGTGTGTATTGATTGTTCCTGGTGTGTCAGAGAATGTGTGTGTGTGTTTGTTTGTGTGTGCGTGTGTGTCCGGGTGTGTGTGTGTGTGTCCGTGTGTGTGTGTGTGTCCGTGTGTGTGTGTGTCCGTGTGTGTGTCCCCGTGTGTGTGTGTGTGTGTCCGTGTGTGTGTCTGTGTGTGTGTGCGTGTGTCTGCGGGTGTGTGTGTGTGTATTGATTGTTCCTGGTGTACGTTGTGTGGACGTTGTGTGGACGTTGTGTGTATGTTGTGTGTACGTTGTGTGGACGTTCTCCAAGTGCTGAAATGATATTATGGAGAAACTGAAATCCCTGTCTGGTTTTATGTCTCTCCTACAGAGCCATGTCGTTGGACAATCAGCTGGTTGTCTTGTCGGCCAGGACGGCTGACGCGGGGCGGTACTACGTTCAGGCGGTCAACGGGCTGACCGGACAGAACCACACCTCTCCCTCTGTCTACCTCAGCATGGCTGGTAAGAAAAGTCATGTATACAATCTGTCTATACACAGGTAGACTATACCTCTACTATACTGTATATACACAGGTAGACTATACCTCTACTATACTGTATATACACAGGTAGACTATACCTCTACTATACTGTATATACACAGGTAGACTATACCTCTACTATACTGTATATACACAGGTAGACTATACCTCTACTATACTGTCTATACACAGGTAGACTATACCTCTACTATACTGTCCTCTATACCTCCACTATACTGTCCTCTATACCTCTACTATACTGTATATACACAGGTAGACTATACCTCTACTATACTGTCCTCTATGCCTCCACTATACTGTCATCTATACCTCTACTATACTGTATATACACAGGTAGACTATACCTCTACTATACTGTCCTCTATGCCTCCACTATACTGTATATACACAGGTAGACTATACCTCTACTATACTGTCCTCTATGCCTCCACTATACTGTATATACACAGGTAGACTATACCTCCACTATACTGTATATACACAGGTAGACTATACCTCTACTATACTGTATATACACAGGTAGACTATACCTCTACTATACTGTATATACACAGGTAGACTATACCTCTACTATACTGTATATACACAGGTAGACTATACCTCTACTATACTGTCTATACACAGGTAGACTATACCTCTACTATACTGTATATACACAGGTAGACTATACCTCTACTATACTGTATATACACAGGTAGACTATACCTCTACTATACTGTATATACACAGGTAGACTATACCTCTACTATACTGTATATACACAGGTAGACTATACCTCTACTATACTGTATATACACAGGTAGACTATACCTCTACTATACTGTATATACACAGGTAGACTATACCTCTACTATACTGTCCTCTATACCTCTACTATACTGTATATACACAGGTAGACTATACCTCTACTATACTGTATATACACAGGTAGACTATACCTCTACTATACTGTCCTCTATGCCTCCACTATACTGTATATACACAGGTAGACTATACCTCTACTATACTGTCCTCTATACCTCTACTATACTGTATATACACAGGTAGACTATACCTCTACTATACTGTATATACACAGGTAGACTATACCTCTACTATACTGTCCTCTATACCTCTACTATACTGTATATACACAGGTAGACTATACCTCTACTATACTGTATATACACAGGTAGACTATACCTCTACTATACTGTCCTCTATACCTCTACTATACTGTATATACACAGGTAGACTATACCTCTACTATACTGTATATACACAGGTAGACTATACCTCTACTATACTGTATATACACAGGTAGACTATACCTCCACTATACTGTCCTCTATACCTCTACTATACTATATATACACAGGTAGACTATACCTCCACTATACTATATATACACAGGTAGACTATACCTCCACTATACTATATATACACAGGTAGACTACACCTCCACTATACTGTCCTCTATACCTCCACTATACTATATATACACAGGTAGACTATACCTCTACTATACTGTCCTCTATACTGTCCTCTATACCTCCACTATACTGTATATACACAGGTAGACTATACCTCTACTATACTGTCCTCTATACCTCCACTATACTGTCCTCTATACCTCCACTATACTGTCCTCTATTCCTCCACTATACTGTATATACACAGGTAGACTATACCTCTACTATACTGTCCTCTATACTGTCCTCTATTCCTCCACTCTACTGTATATACACAGGTAGACTATACCTATACTATACTGTATATACACAGGTAGACTACACCTCCACTATACTGTCCTCTTTACCTCCACTATACTGTCCTCTATACCTCCACTATACTGTCCTCTATACTGTCCTCTATACCTCCACTATACTGTCCTCTATACTGTCCTCTATACCTCTACTATACTGTCCTCTATACCTCCACTATACTGTCCTCTATACTGTCCTCTATACCTCCACTATACTGTCCTCTATACCTCCACTATACTGTCCTCTATACCTCCACTATACTGTCCTCTATACCTCCACTATACTGTCCTCTATACCTCCACTATACTGTCCTCTATACCTCCACTATACTGTCCTCTATACCTCCACTATACTGTCTTCTATACCTCCACTATACTATCCTCTACACCTCCACTATACTGTCCTCTCTATACCTCCAGAGAGGTATAGAGAGGAAGAGAGAGGATGAGGAAGAGAGAGAGCAGGAGGAGGAAGAAGAGAGAGAGGAGGAGGATGAGAGAGAGGAGGAGAAGGAAGAGAGGAGGGGAGGAGAAAGAGAGAGGAGGAGGAAGACAGAGAGATGAGGAGGAGGAAGAGAGAGGAGGAGGAGGAAGAGAGAGAGAGGAGGAGAGAGAGAGAGAGGAGGAGGAAGAGAGAGAGAGGAGGAAGAAGAGAGAGAGGAGGAGGGAAAAGAAGAGAGAGAGGAGGAGGAGAAAGAGAGAGCAAGGAGGAAGAGAGAGAGAGAGGAGGAGGAAGAGAGAGGAGGAAGACAGAGAGAGGAGGAGGAGGAAGAGAGAGGAGGAGGAGGAGGAAGAGAGAGAGAGAGGAGGAGGAAGAGAGAGAGAGAGGAGGAGAAGGAAGGAGAGAGAGGAGGAGAAGGAAGAAGAGAGATGAGGAGGAGAGAGAGAGGAGGAGGAGGAAGAGAGAGCGGAGGAGAAGGAAGGAGAGAGAGGAGGAGGAGGAAGAGAGAGAGGAGGAGGAAGAGATGGAGAGGAGGAAGAGAGAGAGAGGAGGAGAAGGAAGAACAGAGAGGAGGAGGAGGAGGAGGAGAGAGAGATGAGGAGGAGGAGGAATGTGATGTGTCACTTGTGTCTGTGTGGTGTTTTAATTAGACTCTCTTTATGGGGCTGTATGCTGTGGTTTACACTGTCACACACACTCACACACACTCACACACACACACACACTCACACACACACTCACACACACACTCACACACACACACACACACACACACACACACACACACACACACACACTCACACTCACACTCACACTCACACTCACACTCTCACACACACACACCTTCTCCATTAAAGTGGAACTGACAGCATTTCAGCAACATGCAATCTTGTTAACATGTGTTGATCTACACCCCAGGAAGAATCTGACAGGCCACCACTTAGATATGGTCATTTTCACCTCTTAAATACATAGACTGTATGGGAATGACGTATAGTAACGAGTTTGTGTAGATATAGAAACATAAAGAGGGAAAGAGTTTGTGTAGATATAGAAACATAGAGAGGGAAAGAGTTTGTGTAGATATAGAAACAGAGAGGGAAAGAGTTTGTGTAGATATAGAAACATAGAGAGGGAAAGAGTACTTCCGGCGCCGGCAGAGATGGCCGCCTCGCTTCGCGTTCCTAGGAAACTATGCAGTTTTTTGTTTTTTTTACGTGTTATTTCTTACACTAGTACCCCAGGTCATCTTAGGTTTCATTACATACAGCAGAGAAGAACTACTGAATATAAGATCAGCGTCAACTCACCATCAGTACGACCAAGAATATGTTTTTCGCGATGCGGATCCTGTGTTCTGCCTTACAACCAGTGTAACGGTGTGGATCACATGCAGCGACCAAAAAAAAAAACGACTCAGAAAAAGAGGGAAACGAAGCGGTCTTCTGGTCAGACTCCGGAGACGGGCACATCGTGCACCACTCCCTAGCATTCTTCTTGCCAATGTCCAGTCTCTTGACAACAAGGTTGATGAAATCCGAGCAAGGGTAGCATTCCAGAGGGACATCAGAGACTGTAACGTTCTCTGCTTCACGGAAACATGGCTAACTGGAGAGACGCAATCCGAAGCGGTGCAGCCAGCGGGTTTCTCCACGCATCGCGCCGACAGAAACAAACATCTTTCTGGTAAGAAGACGGGCGGGGACGTATGCCTTATGGCCAACGTGACATGGTGTGATGAAAGAAACATACAGGAACTCAAATCCTTCTGTTCACCTGATTTAGAATTCCTCACAATCAAATGTAGACTGCATTATCTACCAAGAGAATTCTCTTCGATTATAATCACAGCCGTATATATCCCCCCAAGCAGACACATCGATGGCTCTGAACGAACTTTATTTAACTCTCTGCAAACTGGAAACGATTTATCCGGAGGCTGCATTCATTGTAGCTGGGGATTTTAACAAGGCTAATCTGAAAACAAGACTCCCTAAATTTTATCAGCATATCGATTGCGCAACCAGGGGTGGAAAGACCCTGGATCATTGTTACTCTAACTTCCGCGACGCATATAAGGCCCTGCCCCGCCCCCTTTCGGAAAAGCTGACCACGACTCCATTTTGTTGATCCCTGCCTACAGACAGAAACTAAAACAAGAAGCTCCCACGCTGAGGTCTGTCCAACGCTGGTCCGACCAAGCTGACTCCACACTCCAAGACTGCTTCCATCACGTGGACTGGGAGATGTTTCGTATTGCGTCAGACAACAACATTGACGAATACGCTGATACGGTGTGCGAGTTCATTAGAACGTGCGTTGAAGATGTCGTTCCCATAGCAACGATTAAAACATTCCCTAACCAGAAACCGTGGATTGATGGCAGCATTCGTGTGAAACTGAAGGCACGAACCACTGCTTTTAATCAGGGCAAGGTGTCTGGTAACATGACTGAATACAAACAGTGCAGCTATTCCCTCCGCAAGGCTATCAAACAAGCTAAGCGCCAGTACAGAGACAAAGTAGAATCTCAATTCAACGGCTCAGACACAAGAGGCATGTGGCAGGGTCTACAGTCAATCACGGACTACAGGAAGAAACCCAGCCCAGTCACGGACCAGGATGTCTTGCTCCCAGTCAGACTAAATAACTTTTTGCCCGCTTTGAGGACAATACAGTGCCACTGACACGGCCTGCAACGGAAACATGCGGTCTCTCCTTCACTGCAGCCAAAGTGAGTAAGACATTTAAACGTGTTAACCCTCGCAAGGCTGCAGGCCCAGACGGCATCCCCAGCCGCGCCCTCAGAGCATGCGCAGACCAGCTGGCCGGTGTGTTTACGGACATATTCAATCAATCCCTATACCAGTCTGCTGTTCCCACATGCTTCAAGAGGGCCACCATTGTTCCTGTTCCCAAGAAAGCTAAGGTAACTGAGCTAAACGACTACCGCCCCGTAGCACTCACATCCGTCATCATGAAGTGCTTTGAGAGACTAGTCAAGGACCATATCACCTCCACCCTACCTGACACCCTTGACCCACTCCAATTTGCTTACCGCCCAAATAGGTCCACAGACGATGCAATCTCAACCACACTGCACACTGCCCTAACCCATCTGGACAAGAGGAATACCTATGTGAGAATGCTGTTCATCGACTACAGCTCGGCATTCAACACCATAGTACCCTCCAAGCTCGTCATCAAGCTCGAGACCCTGGGTCTCGACCCCGCCCTGTGCAACTGGGTACTGGACTTCCTGACGGGCCGCCCCCAGGTGGTGAGGGTAGGCAACAACATCTCCTCCCGCTGATCCTCAACACTGGGGCCCCACAAGGGTGCGTTCTGAGCCCTCTCCTGTACTCCCTGTTCACCCACGACTGCGTGGCCATGTACGCCTCCAACTCAATCATCAAGTTTGCGGACGACACAACAGTGGTAGGCTTGATTACCAACAACGACGAGACGGCCTACAGGGAGGAGGTGAGGGCCCTCGGAGTGTGGTGTCAGGAAAATAACCTCACACTCAACGTCAACAAAACTAAGGAGATGATTGTGGACTTCAGGAAACAGCAGAGGGAACACCCTGGAGAGTAGTGGAGAGGGTAGCAAGTTTTAAGTTCCTCGGCATACACATCACAGACAAACTGAATTGGTCCACTCACACAGACAGCATCGTGAGGAAGGCGCAGCAGCGCCTCTTCAACCTCAGGAGGCTGAAGAAATTCGGCTTGTCACCAAAAGCACTCACAAACTTCTACAGATGCACAATCGAGAGCATCCTGGCGGGCTGTATCACCGCCTGGTATGGCAACTGCACCGCCCTCAACCGTAAGGCTCTCCAGAGGGTAGTGAGGTCTGCACAACGCATCACCGGGGGCAAACTACCTGCCCTCCAGGACACCTACACCACCCGATGCTACAGGAAGGCCATAAAGATCATCAAGGACATCAACCACCCGAGCCACTGCCTGTTCACCCCGCTGTCATCCAGAAGGCGAGGTCAGTACAGGTGCATCAAAGCTGGGACCGAGAGACTGAAAAACAGCTTCTATCTCAAGGCCATCAGACTGTTAAACAGCCACCACTAACATTGAGTGGCTACTGCCAACACACTGTCAATGACACTGACTCTACTCCAGCCACTTTAATCATGGGAATTGATGGGAAATGATGTAAATATATCACTAGCCACTTTAAACAATGCTACCTTATATAATGTTACTTACCCTACATTATTCATCTCATATGCATACGTTGATACTGTACTCTATATCATCGACTGCATCCTTATGGAATACATGTATCACTAGCCACTTTAACTATGCCACTTGGTTTACATACTTATCTCATATGTATATACTGTACTCGATATCATCTACTGTATCTTGCCTATGCTGCTCTGTACCATCACTCATTCATATATCCTTATGTACATATTCTTTATCCCCTTACACTATGTATAAGACAGTAGTTTTTTTGGAATTGTTAGTTAGATTACTTGTTCGTTATTACTGCATGGTCGGAACTAGAAGCACAAGCATTTCGCTACACTCGCATTAACATCTGCTAACCATGTGTATGTGACAAATACAATTTGATTTGATTTGATTTGATTTGATTTGAGTTTGTGTAGATATAGAAACATAGAGAGGGAAAGAGTTTGTGTAGATATAGAAACATAGAGAGGGAAAGAGTTTGTGTAGAAATAGAAACATAGAGAGGGAAAGAGTTTGTGTAGATATAGAAACATAGAGACGGAAAGAGTTTGTGTAGATATAGCAACATAGAGGGCCTGTCATCATTCACTATGAACTGGACTGTGTGTTTACAGGCAGTAGGACCTGTCATCATTCACTATGAACTGGACTGTGTGTTTACAGGGAGTAGGACCTGTCATCATTCACTATGAACTGGACTTTGTATTTACAGGAAGTAGGACCTGTCATCATTCACTATGAACTGGACTGTGTGTTTACAGGCAGTAGGGCCTGTCATCATTCACTATGAAACTGTGTGTTTGTAGGTGTTTACAGGACAGTTTACAGGCAGGGACCTGTCATCATTCACTATGAACTGGACTGTGTGTTTACAGGCAGTAGGACCTGTCATCATTCACTATGAACTGGACAGGCAGTAGGGCCTGTCATCATTCACTATGTATTTACTAGGGTCATCATTCACTGTGTGTTTACAGGCAGTAGGGCCTGTCATCATTCACTATGAACTGGACTGTGTGTTTACAGGCAGTAGGGCCTGTCATCATTCACTATGAACTGTGACTGTGTGTTTCACAGGCAGTAGGGCCTGTCATCATTCACTATGAACTGGTCATCATTCACTGTGTGTTTACAGGCAGTAGGGCCTGTCATCATTCACTATGAACTGGACTGTGTGTTTACAGGCAGTAGGGCCTGTCATCATTCACTATGAACTGGACTGTGTGTTTACAGGCAGTAGGACCTGTCATCATTCACTATGAACTGGACTGTGTGTTTACAGGCAGTAGGACCTGTCATCATTCACTATGAACTGTGTGTTTACAGGCAGTAGGGCCTGTCATCATTCACTATGAACTGTGTGTTTACAGGCAGTAGGACCTGTCATCATTCACTATGAACTGTGTGTTTACAGGCAGTAGGGCCTGTCATCATTCACTATGAACTGGACTGTGTGTTTACAGGCAGTAGGACCTGTCATCATTCACTATGAACTGTGTGTTTACAGGCAGTAGGACCTGTCATCATTCACTATGAACTGGACTGTGTGTTTACAGGCAGTAGGGCCTGTCATCATTCACTATGAACTGTGTGTTTACAGGCAGTAGGACCTGTTATCATTCACTATGAACTGGACTGTGTGTTTACAGGCAGTAGGGCCTGTCATCATTCACTATGAACTGGACTGTGTGTTTACAGGCAGTAGGGCCTGTCATCATTCACTATGAACTGGACTGTGTGTTTACAGGCAGTAGGGCCTGTCATCATTCACTATGAACTGTGTGTTTACAGGCAAAAGCCAAAAGCCCCAAAATCCAAAGGATTTCTGTAACTATGGAAACACCACGGTAGTCCTCTGACAGAACTTTACCACCTTGTTGATCAAACAAACCATGAAAAGCCAGGCTCTCTTTCCCTCAGTTATGCACATCAACAGCAACAAGATCCACAACTAATGCTAGCCAGAGCAAGATGAGATCAAATCTAACCCAAGGAACATTAGATAAAACCCTTCTATAAAATAAAAATAAACATTTTTCAGCCAGTTGGTCGTTAAAATTGAACTGATAAACGATGGGGAAATTGTCCTCGACCTTCTGCAGCTCGTTTGCCAACACATGTTTGTCCCAACCAAGCACCGAGCTAACTGGCTAACTGGCTAAGGTTGTCTAGCTACTTCCAGACACAAATGAGAGAGAGACCTCCCTCTCGGGGCGTTCAGAACACTGGACGAGGAGCATTCTGACCTCACAACGCCAACCAAGCACCCCGAGCTAACTGGCTAAGGTTGTCTAGCCAATGAGAGAACACCTCCCTCTCAGGGCGTTCAGAACACTGGACGAGGAGCATTCTGACCTCACAACGCCAACCAAGCACCCCGAGCTAACTGGCTAAGGTTGTCTAGCCAATGAAAGAACACCTCCCTCTCTGACCATTTTAGGCTGTTTACACTTTATCTACTTGTTTTGCCGATGTTTACTAATCTCTTGGTGAATTATATTAATTATGCATTGAACTGCATCCATCTATTCTGCCAGCAATGCCGTAGCGTACGTCATGGAACGTTGAGACAAATATAACCTATTTTTAAAAAACCTCATATAGAGTTGATTTTGTAGCATGAACTGGGAATTGGATATTTTTGACTGATATTCTGATTGTCTGTTTGTTTCATATCTGATAAGTAGTTAAAATGTCAGTTCCATTTCAAAGAAGAAGCCTGAAGTTCATCGCTGTCTGTCAAAACTCCTCGTTTTTTAAATCTCTCTCTCTCTCTCTCTCTATATGCCTCTGCCTCTCTCTCTTTCTCTCCCTCTGTCTCTCTCTCTCTCTCTCTCTCTCTCTCTCTCTGTCTCTCTGTCTCTCTCTCTCTCTCTGTCTCTCTCTCTCTCTCTCTCTCTGTCTCTGTCTCTCTCTCTCTGTCTCTCTGTCTGTCTCTCTCTCTGTCTCTCTCTGTCTCTCTCTCTCTCTCTCTCTCTCTCTCTCTCTATGCCTCTCTCTCTCTCTCTCTCTCTCCCTCTGTCTCTCTCTCTCTCTGTCTCTCTCTCTCTCCCTCTCTCGCTCTCTCGCTCTCTCTCTATATATATATATACCTCTCTCTCTCTCTCTCTCTCTCTCTCTCTCTCTCCCTCTGTCTGTCTGTCTGTCTCTCTCTCTCTCTCCCTCTGTCTGTCTGTCTCTCTCTCTCTCTCTCTCTCTCCCTCTGTCTGTCTGTCTCTCTCTCTCTCTCCCTCTGTCTGTCTGTCTACCTCTCTCTCTCCCTCTCTCTCTGTCTCTCGTCTCTCTCTCTCTCTCTCTGTCTCTCCTCTCTCTCTCTGTCTCTCTCTCTCTGTCCCCCTCTCTCTAAATGGTGGGACCTAGAGTGGACATGGGATTACCATTAACAACAACTACAACAACAATGTTAATGAGAACAACAATACATTAAAGCAATGGTAGTAGACCAGTGTCAACATGACTGAGAAGACACATGACCTGGTAGTAGACCAGTGTCAACATGACTGAGAAGACACATGACATTGTAGTAGACCAGTGTCAACATGACTGAGAAGACACATGACCTGGTACTAGACCAGTGTCAACATGACTAAGAAGACACATGACATGGTAGTAGACCAGTGTCAACATGACTGAGAAGACACATGACCTGGTAGTAGACCAGTGTCAACATGAATGAGAAGACACATGACCTGGTACTAGACCAGTGTCAACATGACTGAGAAGACACATGACATGGTAGTAGACCAGTGTCAACATGACTGAGAAGACACATGACCTGGTAGTAGACCAGTGTCAACATGACTGAGAAGACACATGACATGGTAGTAGACCTGTGTCAACATGACTGAGAAGACACATGACCTGGTAGTAGACCAGTGTCAACATGACTGAGAAGACACATGACATGGTAGTAGACCAGTGTCAACATGACTGAGAAGACACATGACCTGGTAGTAGACCAGTGTCAACATGACTGAGAAGACACATGACCTGGTAGTAGACCAGTGTCAACATGACTGAGAAGACACATGACCTGGTAGTAGACCAGTGTCAACATGACTGAGAAGACACATGACCTGGTAGTAGACCAGTGTCAACATGACTGAGAAGACACATGACCTGTTATGAAAGACAAAACAAAACAAGATGGGAAATATTATCGACATCACTTTGCACGTTTCACTGGCTGTCCCTCAGGTTGTGGCAGGTGGACACATATTTGGCTGCCAAAACTGCACATTTTGGCTTTTCACCCAATAAATATTAGATTTTTTATCTTTTATAGTTTCAAATTCTTTGTATTGAATTATAATTTTGGGAAAGAAAGAAATATTCTTTTAGGATTTGTCACAGTGTAATAGGAAATGCAGCTCTGTCTCTACCTCTCTCCTGGAGCAGAGTGAGCACAGCCTGTCCTCTCTGGGCAGCCAGGTTTGTCTGTGACGACCGGTCTCTATAGCCAGACTGTGCTCACTGAGTCTGTACCTAGTCAGTGTTTTCCTCAGTTTTCTATCAGTCACAGTGGTCAGATAGTCTGACACCATGGTCTGTTTAGACTGTCTCTAAACGGTCTGTTTAGACTGTCTGTTTAGACTGTCTCTAAACTGTCT
>NW_024609771.1:417500-425000 GCF_018296145.1 Oncorhynchus tshawytscha
ACTACCACACTACCACACACCACTACCACACTACCACACACCACTACCACACACCACTACCACACTTCAATACCACACACCACTACCACACACCACTACCACACACCACTACCACACAACACTACCACACACTCTAATAAAACATCTGAAGGTTTAAAGAGAGGAAGGAGAAGTAGAGACAGAGAGAGAGACACAGAGAGAGAGACAGAGGGAGAGACAGAGAGAGAGAGAGAGAGAGAGGGAGAGAAAGAGAGACAGAGAGAGAGACACACATGTGTGTGCGTGTCTCTGTGAGTGTGTGTGTGTGTGTGTGTCCCACTTCTCTTTAACCCCCAGTTAGCACCCTGTCATTCCATCTATTGGTTATTCCAGGTAATGGTTCACTGCAGATTCCGGATCTGACTTTCCAATAACAACACACACACACACACACATACACACACACATACACACACACACACACACACACACACACACACAGACACACACATACACACACAGACACACACAGACACACACACACACAATATTAGCCCCAGTGTGTTACATTGACACCATAGTTATAATGAGCTTCTGGTCCTCAATGCTCCTTCAGCACTTCTTATAGGGTCGCAAAAATACACACACACCCTCCACTTCTCTCTTCTCCCTCCCTCAACCTCTCCTCTTCTCTCTTCTCCCTCCCTCAACCTCTCCTCTTCTCTCTTCTCCCTCCCTCAACCTCTCCTCTTCTCTCTTCTCCCTCCCTCAACCTCTCCTCTTCTCCTGTTCTCTCCCTCAACCTCTCCTCTTCTCTCTTCTCCCTCCCTCAACCTCTCCTCTTCTCTCTTCTCCCTCCCTCAACCTCTCCTCTTCTCTCTTCTCCCTCCCTCAACCTCTCCTCTTCTCTTCTCCCTCCCTCAACCTCTCCTCTTCTCCTCTTCTCTCCCTCAACCTCTCCTCTTCTCCTGTTCTCTCACTCAACCTCTCCTCTTCTCCTGTTCTCTCCCTCAACCTCTCCTCTTCTCCTATTCTCTCCCTCAACCTCTTCCCCCTCCTCAACCTCTCCTCTTCTTCTCTTCTCTCACTCAACCTCTTCTCCCTCCCTCAACCTCTCATCTTGCCCTCTTTCCTCAACCTCTCTTCTCCTCTTCTCTCCCTCAACCTCTCCTCTTCTCTCTTCTGCCTCCCTCAACCTCTCCTCTTCTCTCTTCTGCCTCCCTCCCTCAACCTCTTCTCAACCTCTCCTCTTCTCAACCTCTCCTCTTCTCAACCTCTCCTCTTCTCTCCCTCAACCTCTTCTCTTCTCAACCTCTCCTCTTCTCTCCCTCAACCTCTCCTCTTCTCAACCTCTCCTCTTCTCAACCTCTCCTCTTCTCAATCTCTCCTCCCTCAACCTCTCCTCTCTCTCCTCAACCTCTCCCTTCTCCTCTTCTCAACCTCTCCTCTTCTCAATCTCTCCTCCCTCAACCTCTCCTCTTCTCTCCCTCAACCTCTCCTCTTCTCAACCTCTCCTCTTCTCTCCCTAAACCTCTCCTCTTCTCAACCTCTCCTCTTCTCAACCTCTCCTCTTCTCTCCCTCAACCTCTCCTCTTCTCATTCTCTCCTCTTTTCAACCTCTCCTCTCCTCTTCTCTCCCTCAATCTCTCCTCTTCTCCTTTCCTCCTTCCTTCACTTTCTCCTTTACTGACTGTGAAGGAGTGTGTGTGTGTGTGTACCAGACATATGGTGTCCATAGTAACAGTGGTGTATCCTGGGCCAGACAGAACAGGTGCAGCCAGATCTCACTGATCCAACACCTTCATCACCGTCATCACCTTCACCACTGAATCTATTATAGTCAGAACCGACTAATCAACCACACAGCCTTCACCACTGAATCTATCACAGCCAGAACCTACTAATCAACCACACAGCCTTCACCACTGAATCTATCACAGCCAGAACCTACTAATCAACCACACAGCCTTCATCACTGAATCTATCACAGCCAGAACCTACTAATCAATCACACAGCCTTCATCACTGAATCTATCACAGTCAGAACATACTAATCAATCACACAGCCTTCATCACTGAATCTATCACAGTCAGAACATACTAATCAATCACACAGCCTTCATCACTGAATCTATCACAGCCAGTACACACACACATGGCAGATCACACACACACACACACACACACAGATACACACACACACACACATGCTGGCACACACACACACACGCACACATACACACACACACACACACACACACACACACACATGGCAGTGACACACTATCCTAACCCTTAACCTGTTACCAAACCCAACCCTAGAACTACTACTACTACTAGATATACACACTGCAGATATACACACTGTTAGATATACACACTGTCAGATATACACACTGTCAGATATACACACTGCAGATATACACACTGCAGATATACACACTGTTAGATATACACACTGCAGATATACACACTGTTAGATATACACACTGCAGATATACACACTGCAGATATACACACTGCAGATATACACACTGCAGATGTACACACTGCAGATATACACACTGTCAGATATACACACTGCCAGATATACACACTGCAGATATACACACTGCAGATATACACACTGTCAGATACACACTGCAGATACACACTGTCAGATATATACACTGTCAGATATACAAACTGTCAGATATACACACTGTCAGATATACACACTGCAGATATACACACTGCAGATATACACACTGTCAGATATACACACTGTCAGATATACACACTGCCAGATATATACACTGTCAGATATACACACTGCAGATATACACACTGTCAGATATACACACTGCAGATACACACTGTCAGATATACACACTGCAGATACACATACACACTGTCAGATATACACACTGCAGATACACACACTGCAGATATACACACTGCAGATACACACACTGCAGATATACACATTGTCAGATATACACACTGCCAGATATACACACTGCAGATACACACTGTCAGATATATACACTGTCAGATATACACACTGTCAGATATATACACTGTCAGATATACACACTGTCAGATATACACACTGCAGATATGCACACTGCAGATATACACACTGTCAGATATACACACTGTCAGATATACACACTGTCAGATATACACACTGCAGATACACACACTGCAGATATACACACTGTCAGATACACACTGCAGATATATACACTGTCAGATATATACACTGCAGATACACACACTGCAGATATACACACTGTCAGATACACACTGCAGATACACACGTCAGATATACACACTGTCAGATATACACACTGTCAGATATATACACTGTCAGATATACACACTGTCAGATATATACACTGTCAGATATACACACTGTCAGATATACACACTGCAGATACACACTGTCAGATATATACACTGTCAGATATACACACTGTCAGATATACACACTGCAGATACACACACTGCAGATATACACACTGCAGATATACACACTGCAGATATACACACTGTCAGATATACACACTGCAGATATACACACTGCAGATATACACACTGTCAGATATACACACTGTCAGATATACACACTGCAGATATACACACTGCAGATCAGACTCAGATACACACTGCAGATATACACACTGCAGATATACACACTGCCAGATATACACACTGCAGATATACACATTGTCAGATATACACACTGCCAGATATACACACTGCAGATACACACTGTCAGATATATGTCACACTGTCAGATATACACACTGTCAGATATACACACTGTCAGATATACACACTGTCAGATATACACACTGTCAGATACACACACACACTGTCAGATATACACACTGTCAGATATACACACTGCAGATATACACACTGTCAGATATACACACTGCAGATATACACACTGTCAGATATACACACTGCAGATATACACACTGTCAGATATACACACTGCAGATACACACTGTCAGATATACACACTGTCAGATATACACACTAAAGATATACACACTGCCAGATATACACACTGCAGATATACACATTGTCAGATATACACACTGCAGATATACACACTGCAGATATACACACTGTCAGATATACACACTGCAGATATACACACTGTCAGATATATACACTGTCAGATATATACACTGTCAGATATATACACTGTCAGATATACACACTGTCAGATATACACACTGTCAGATATACACACTGCAGATATACACACTGCAGATATACACACTGCAGATACACACTGTCAGATATACACACTGTCAGATATATACACTGCAGATATACACACTGTCAGATATACACACTGTCAGATACACACTGTCAGATACACACTGTCAGATATACACACTGTCAGATATACACACTGCAGATATACACACTGCAGATATACACACTGTCAGATATACACACTGCCAGATATACACACTGCAGATACACACACTGCAGATACACACACTGCAGATATACACACTGCAGATATACACACTGCAGATATACACACTGCAGATATACACACTGTTAGATATACACACTGCAGATATACACACTGTCAGATATACACACTGCCAGATATACACACTGCAGATACACACACTGCAGATATACACACTGCAGATATACACACTGCAGATATACACACTGCAGATATACACACTGCAGATATACACACTGCAGATATACACACTGTCAGATATACACACTGCCAGATATATACACTGCAGATATACACACTGTCAGATATACACACTGCAGATATACACACTGCAGATATACACACTGTCAGATATACACACTGCCAGATATATACACTGCAGATATACACACTGTCAGATATACACACTGTCAGATATACACACTGCCAGATATACACACTGTCAGATATACACACTGCCAGATATACACACTGTCAGATATACACACTGCAGATATACACACTGCAGATATACACACTGCAGATATACACACTGCAGATACACACTGCAGATATACACACTGCAGATACACACTGTCAGATATACACACTGTCAGATATACACACTGTCAGATATACACACTGTCAGATATACACACTGCAGATATACACACTGCAGATATACACACTGCAGATACACACACTGCAGATATACACACTGCAGATATACACACTGCCAGATATACACACTGCAGATACACACTGTTAGATATACACACTGCAGATACACACACTGCTGATAGACACACTGCAGACATACACACTGTCAGATATACACACTGCAGATATACACGCTGTCAGATATACACACTGCAGATATACACACTGCAGATATACACACTGCAGATATACACACTGCTGATATACACACTGCCAGATATACACACTGTCAGATATACACACTGCCAGATATACACACTGCAGATATACACCCTGCAGATACACACATTGTCAGATATACACACTGCAGATATACACACTGTCAGATATACACACTGCAGATATACACACTGCACATACACACAGAGATATACACACTGCCAGATATACACACTGTCAGATATACACACTGCCAGATATACACACTGCAGATATACACACTGCTGATATACACACTGCCAGATATACACACTGCAGATATACACACTGCAGATACACACACCGCCAGATATACACACTGCAGATATACACACTGTCAGATATACACACTGCAGATATACACACTGTCAGATATACACACTGCAGATATACACACTGCAGATATACACACTGCAGATATACACACTGCAGATATACACACTGCAGATATACACACTGTTAGATATACACACTGTCAGATATACACACTGTCAGATATACACACTGCCAGATATACACACTGCAGATATACACACTGTCAGATATACACACTGCAGATATACACACTGCAGATATACACACTGCAGATATACACTGTCAGATATACACACTGCAGATATACACACTGTCAGATATACACACTGCAGATATACACACTGCAGATATACACACTGTCAGATATACACACCGCCAGATATACACACTGCAGATGTACACACTGCAGATACACACACTGTCAAATATACACACTGCAGATATACACACTGTCAGATATACACACTGCAGATATACACACTGCAGATTTACACACTGTCAGATATACACACTGCAGATATACACACTGTCAGATATACACACTGCAGATATACACACTGCAGATATACACACTGTCAGATATACACACTGCCAGATATACACACTGCAGATATACACACTGCCAGATATACACACTGCAGATATACACACTGCAGATATACACACTGCAGATATACACACTGCAGATATACACACTGCGGATATACACACTGTCAGATATATACACTGTCAGATATACACACTGTCAGATCAGATATACACTGTCAGATATACACACTGCAGATATACACACTGCAGATACACACTGCAGATACACACTGCAGATATACACACTGCAGATATACACACTGCAGAGATACACACTGTCAGATATACACACTGCAGATATACACACTGCAGATATACACCCTGCAGATACACACACTGCTAATATACACACTGCAGACATACACACTGTCAGATATACACACTGCAGATACACACTGTTAGATATAGATGCAGATACACACTGCAGATATACACACTGCAGATATACACACTGCCAGATATACACACTGCAGATATACACACTGCAGATATACACACTGTCAGATATACACACTGCCAGATATACACACTGCAGATATACACACTGCAGATACACACACTGTCAAGATATACACACTGCAGATGTACACACTGTCAGATATACACACTGCAGATATACACACTGTCAGATATACACACTGCAGATATACACACTGTCAGATATACACACTGCAGATATACACACTGCAGATATACACACTGCAGATATACACACTGTCAGATATACACACTGCAGATATACACACTGCAGATATACACACTGCAGATATACACACTGCAGATATACACACTGCAGATATACACACTGTCAGATATACACACTGCAGATATACACACTGTCAGATATACACACTGCAGATATACACACTGTCAGATATACACACTGTCAGATATACACACTGTCAGATATACACACTGTCAGATATACACACTGCAGATATACACACTGCAGATATACACACTGCAGATATACACACTGCAGATACACACTGTCACTGTCACTGATATATACACTGTCAGATATACACACTGTCAGATATATACACTGTCAGATATACACACTGTCAGATATACACACTGTCAGATATACACACTGCAGATATACACACTGCAGATACACTGCAGATATACACACTGCAGATATACACACTGCAGATACACACTGTCAGATATACACACTGCAGATATACACACTGCAGATATACACCCTGCAGATACACACACTGCTAATATACACA
>NW_024609771.1:430000-432500 GCF_018296145.1 Oncorhynchus tshawytscha
GCATACCGTACCATACCTTAGCATACCGTACCATACCTCAGCATACCGTACCATACCTCAGCATAACGTACCATTCCTTAGCGCACCGTACCATACCTCAGCATACCGTACCATTCCTTAGCGTACCGTACCATACCTCAGCATAACGTACCATTCCTTAGCGTACCGTACCATACCTCAGCATACCGTACCATACCTCAGCATACCGTACCATACCTCAGCATACCGTACCATACCTCAGCATAACGTACCATTCCTTAGCGTGCCGTACCATACCTCAGCATAACGTACCATACCTCAGCATACCGTACCATACCTCAGCATACCGTACCATACCTCAGCATACCGTACCATACCTTAGCGTACCGTACCATTCCTTAGCACACCGTACCATACCTCAGCATACCGTACCATACCTCAGCATAACGTACCATTCCTTAGCACACCGTACCATACCTCAGCATACCGTACCATACCTCAGCATACCGTACCATACCTCAGCCTACCGTACCATACCTCAGCATAACGTACCATTCCTTAGCGTACCGTACCATACCCCAGCATACTGGTAGCTGCTCTTGGACACTTTCTTACTAATGAGGTCATGCTGCGTGGTGGCCAGCGACTGGATCAAGCCCCAGAAGTGCTTGAAGGTGATTCCCTCACCGTCCGACACACCCATCTGTTTCATCATCTTGCCCAGACCTTGCTCTGAGCCTCCAGTCTGGGGGAGGGAGGGAGCACAAAAACAACTCTTTATAATATAGGCATGGTATTTAACACTGTTCACTAAATCACACGGTTCATAAGGGAGGGAGGGGAGGAGGGGAGGATGGAGAGAGAGAGAGGGAGGGGTTGAGGGGAGAGAGAGGGAGGGGAGGATGGAGAGAGAGAGGGAGGGGTTGAGGGAGAGAGGGAGGGGAGGGAGGGAGGGAGAGAGAGGAAGGGGAGGAGGGGGAGAGGGAGGGGGGAGGGAGGAGAGAGATAGGGCAGGTAGGGAGAGAGAAAGGGAGAGGGATTGGAGGAGGGAAAGAGAGATTTAAGAGGGGATGAGAGAGAGGGAGGGAAGGAGCGAGAGAGAGATTTAAGAAGGGATGGAGAGAGACGGAGTGGAGGAGGGAGAGATTTAATGAGGGATGAATGTAGAGAGAGGGAAAGAGCGAGGGAGAGATTTAAGAAGGGATGTAGAGAGAGGGAGGGAGGGGAGGGGAGGGGGATTTACCGGACAGACTAGTGGATTACAGCATATTTCTGCATATTTGAAATGGTGGCAAATTGCGTCTTTTTTTTTGTCCACTAGGGGCAATGAGCACCTTTTACCATCTAGTATACTGGTAAGGATGAACTACAGCAGCACTACAGCAGAACTACAGGAGACCTACAGCAGAACTACAGCAGAACTACAGCAGAACTACAGCAGAACTACAGCAGACCAACAGCAGAACAACAGCAGAATTACAGCAGAACTACAGGCGAGCTACAGCAGAACTACAGCAGAACCACAGCAGAACTACAGCAGAACTACAGCAGAACTACAGCAGAACCACAGCAGAACTACAACAGAACCACAGCAGAACTACAGCAGACCAGACCTACAGCAGAACCACAGCAGAACCACAGCAGAACCACAGCAGAACTACAGCAGACCTACAGCAGAACCACAGCAGAACTACAGCAGAACCACAGCAGAACTACAGCAGAACCACAGCAGAACTACAGCAGAACCACAGCAGAACTACAGCAGAACTAAAGCAGAACCACAGCAGAACTACAGCAGAACCACAACAGAACTACAGCAGAACCACAGCAGAACTACAGCAGAACCACAGCAGAACTACAGCAGAACTACAGCAGAACTAAATCAGAACCACAGCAGAACTACAGCAGAACTACAGCAGAACTACTGCAGATCTACAGCAGAACCACAGCAGAACTACAGCAGAACTACAGCAGAACTAAATCAGAACCACAGCAGAACTACAGCAGAACTACAGCAGAACTACAGCAGAACAACAGCAGAACTACAGCAGAACTACAGCAGAACTACAGCAGAACTACAGGAGAACTACAGCAGAACTACAGCAGACCAAACCTACAGCAGAACTACAGGAGAACTACAGCAGACCAAACCTACACAGGCCCAGATCTCACTGTCTCCTCTTCAATACTACTGGATGTGACTCAGTAGTTGCTTGTGTTGCTTGTTGATTCCTGACTCTGATAGGTGCTGCTAGAGTCATTTTCTTTCATATTGTTGTTGTTATTTTTATAGTTGAGGGGTTTTACTGGGATCTCATCTCCATAGATGTATTTATTACATGCTAGTTAGTTCTGCACTAGTTCACTCTCTCTCTCTTCTCTGTCTGCCTCACGATCACTATCATTCACTCACTCCATCTATCTGTCTCTCCTCTCCTCTCCTCTCCTCTCCTCTCCTCTCCTCTCCTCTCCTCTCCTCTCCTCTCCTCTCCTCTCCTCTCCTCTCTCTCCTCTCCTCTCC
>NW_024609771.1:437500-442466 GCF_018296145.1 Oncorhynchus tshawytscha
TCTCCTCTTTAACTCAATGTTCTCCTCTCTAACTCAATGTTCTCCTCTTTAACTCAATGTTCTCCTCTCTAACTCAGTGTTCTCCTCTATAACTCAGTGTTCTCCTCTATAACTCAGTGTTCTCCTCTAAGTGTTCTCCTCTATAACTCAGTGTTCTCCTCTATAACTCAGTGTTCTCCTCTCTAACTCAATGTTCAAACACATTTACATAAGTAGTCAGACTCTTTACTCAGTACTTTATTGAAGCACCTTTGGCAGTGATTACAGCATTGAGTCTTCTTGGATATGTCGCTTCAAGCTTGGCACACCTGTATTTGGGGAGTTCCTCCCATTCTTCTCTGCAGATCCTCTCAACCTCTGTCAGATTGGATGGTGAGCGTTGCTGCACAGCTATCTTCAGGTCTCTTTAGAGATGTTTGATCGGGTTCAAGTCCGGGCTCTGGCTCGGCCACTTGTGGACATTCAGAGACTTGTCCTGAAGCCACTCCTTCATTGTCTTGGCTGTGTGCTTAGGGTCATTGTCCTGTTGGAAGGTGAACCTTTGGAAGGTGAACCTTACCCCAGTCTGAGGTCTTGAGAGCTCTGGAGCAGGTTTCCATCAAGGATCTCTCTGTGCTTTGCCCCGTTCATATTTCCTTCGATCCTGACTAGTCTCCCAGTCTCTGCCGCTGAAAAGCATCCTCACAGCATGATGCTGCCACCACCACTCTTCACCGTAGGGATTGGTGTCAGGTTTCTTCCAGATGTGACGCTTGGCATTCAGGCCAAAGAGTTCAATCTTGTTTTCATCTGACCAGAAAATCTTGTTTCTCATGGTCTGAGAGTGTGGGCTGTCATGTGCCCTTTCCTGAGGAGTGGCTTCTGTCTGTCCACCATAAAGGCCTGATTGGTGGAGTAGTGCGGAGATGGCTGTCCTTCTGGAAGGTTCTCCCATCTCCACAGAGGAACTCTGGAGCTCTGTCAGCGTGACCATCGGGTGGCTCAGTTTGGCCAGGTGGCCAGCTCTAGGAAGAGTCTTAGTGGTTCCAAACATCTTCCATTTAAGAATGATCGAGGCCACTGTGTTCTTGGGGACCTTCATTGCTGTAGACATTTTTGTACCCTTCCCCAGATCTGTGCCTCAATACAATCCTGTCTCGGAGCTCTACGGACAATTCCTTCGACCCCATGGCTTGTTTTTTTTGCACTGACATGCACTGTCAGCTGTGGGATCTTATATAGACAGGTGTGTGCCTTCTCAAATCATGTCCAATCAATTAAATCTGCCACAGGTGGACTCCAATCAAGTTGTAGAAACATCTCAAGGATGATCAACGGAAACAGGATGCACCTGAGCTCAATTTTGAGTGTCATAGCAAAGGTTCTGAATACTTTTGTAAATGAGGTATTTCTGTGTTTTTATTTGTAATACATTTTCAAAAATGTATAAAAAACCTGTTTTCACTTTGTCATTATGGGGTATTGTGATGTCATTATGGGGTATTGTGATGTCATTATGGGGTATTGTGATGTCATTATGGGGTATTGTGATGTCATTATGGGGTATTGTGATGTCATTATGGGGTATTGTGATGTCATTATGGGGTATTGTGATGTCATTATGGGGTATTGTGATGTCATTATGGGGTATTGTGATGTCATTATGGGGTATTGTGATGTCATTATTTTTTATTTTTTTATTTCACCTTTATTTAACCAGGTAGGCTAGTTGAGAACAAGTTCTCATTTACAACTGCGACCTGGCCAAGATAAAGCATAGCAGTGTGAGCAGACAACACAGAGTTACACATGGAATAAACAAATTAACAAGTCAATAACACAGTAGAAAACAAAGGGGGAGTCTATATACAATGTACAATGTGTGCAAAAGGCATGAGGAGGTAGACGAAAAGTTACAATTTTGCAGATTAACACTGGAGTGATATATGATCAGATGGTCATGTACAGGTAGAGATATTGGTGTGCAAAAGAGCAGAAAAGTAAATAAATAAAAACAGTATGGGGATGAGGTAGGTGAAAATGGGTGGGCTATCTACCAATAGACTATGTACAGCTGCAGCGATCGGTTAGCTGCTCAGATAGCTGATGTTTGAAGTTGGTGAGGGAGATAAAAGTCTCCAACTTCAGCGATTTTTGCAATTCGTTCCAGTCACAGGCAGCAGAGTACTGGAACGAAAGGCGGCCAAATGAGGTGTTGGCTTTAGGGATGATCAGTGAGATACACCTGCTGGAGCGCGTGCTACGGATGGGTGTTGCCATCGTGACCAGTGAACTGAGATAAGGCGGAGCTTTACCTAGCATGGACTTGTAGATGACCTGGAGCAAGTGGGTCTGGCGACGAATATGTAGCGAGGGCCAGCCGACAAGAGCATACAAGTCGCAGTGGTGGGTGGTATAAGGTGCTTTAGTGACAAAACGGATGGCACTGTGATATACTGCATCCAGTTTGCTGAGTAGAGTGTTGGAAGCCATTTTGTAGATGACATCGCCGAAGTCGAGGATTGGTAGGATAGTCAGTTTTACTAGGGTAAGCTTGGCGGCGTGAGTGAAGGAGGCTTTGTTGCGGAATAGAAAGCCGACTCTTGATTTGATTTTTGATTGGAGGTGTTTGATATGAGTCTGGAAGGAGAGTTTGCAGTCTAGCCAGACACCTAGGTACTTATAGATGTCCACATATTCAAGGTCGGAACCATCCAGGGTGGTGATGCTAGTCGGGCATGCGGGTGCAGGCAGCGATCGGTTGAAAAGCATGCATTTGGTTTTAATAGCGTTAAAGAGGAGTTGGAGGCCACGGAAGGAGTGTTGTATGGCATTGAAGCTTGTTTGGAGGTTAGATAGCACAGTGTCCAATGACGGGCCGAAAGTATATAGAATGGTGTCGTCTGCGTAGAGGTGGATCAGGGAATCGCCCGCAGCAAGAGCAACATCATTGATATACACAGAGAAAAGAGTCGGCCCGAGAATTGAACCCTGTGGTACCCCCATAGAGACTGCCAGAGGACCGGACAGCATGCCCTCCGATTTGACACACTGAACTCTGTCTGCAAAGTAATTGGTGAACCAGGCAAGGCAGTCATCCGAAAAACCGAGGCTACTGAGTCTGCCGATGAGAATATGGTGATTGACAGAGTCGAAAGCCTTGGCAAGGTCGATGAAGACGGCTGCACAGTACTGTCTTTTATCGATGGCGGTTATGATATCGTTTAGTACCTTGAGTGTGGCTGAGGTGCACCCGTGACCGGCTCGGAAGCCAGATTGCACAGCGGAGAAGGTACGGTGGGATTCGAGATGGTCAGTGACCTGTTTGTTGACTTGGCTTTCGAAGACCTTAGATAGGCAGGGCAGGATGGATATAGGTCTGTAACAGTTTGGGTCCAGGGTGTCTCCCCTTTGAAGAGGGGGATGACTGCGGCAGCTTTCCAATCCTTGGGGATCTCAGACGATATGAAAGAGAGGTTGAACAGGCTGGTAATAGGGGTTGCGACAATGGCGGCGGATAGTTTCAGAAATAGGGGGTCCAGATTGTCAAGCCCAGCTGATTTGTACGGGTCCAGGTTTTGCAGCTCTTTCAGAACATCTGCTATCTGGATTTGGGTAAAGGAGAACTTGGAGAGGCTTGGGCGAGGAGCTGCCGGGGGAGGAGCTGTTGGCCGAGGTTGGAGTAGCCAGGCGGAAGGCATGGCCAGCCGTTGAGAAATGCTTATTGAAGTTTTCGATAATCATGGATTTATCGGTGGTGACCGTGTTACCTAGCCTCAGTGCAGTGGGCAGCTGGGAGGAGGTGCTCTTGTTCTCCATGGACTTCACAGTGTCCCAGAACTTTTTGGAGTTGGAGCTACAGGATGCAAACTTCTGCCTGAAGAAGCTGGCCTTAGCTTTCCTGACTGATTGCGTGTATTGGTTCCGGACTTCCCTGAACAGTTGCATATCACGGGGACTATTCGATGCTATTGCAGTCCGCCACAGGATGTTTTTGTGCTGGTCGAGGGCAGTCAGGTCTGGGGTGAACCAAGGACTGTATCTGTTCTTAGTTCTGCATTTTTGAACGGAGCATGCTTATCTAAAATGGTGAGGAAGTTACTTTTAAAGAATGACCAGGCATCCTCAACTGACGGGATGAGGTCGATGTCCTTCCAGGATACACGGGCCAGGTCGATTAGAAAGGCCTGCTCACAGAAGTGTTTTAGGGAGCGTTTGACCGTGATGAGGGGTGGTCGTTTGACTGCGGCTCCGTAGCGGATACAGGCAATGAGGCAGTGATCGCTGAGATCCTGGTTGAAGACAGCAGAGGTGTATTTGGAGGGCCAGTTGGTCAGGATGACGTCTATGAGGGTGCCCTTGTTTACAGAGTTAGGGTTGTACCTGGTGGGTTCCTTGATGATTTGTGTGAGATTGAGGGCATCTAGCTTAGATTGTAGGACTGGCGGGGTGTTAAGCATATCCCAGTTTAGGTCACCTAACAGAACAAACTCTGAGGCTAGATGGGGGGCGATCAATTCACAAATGGTGTCCAGGGCACAGCTGGGAGCTGAGGGCGGTCGGTAGCAGGCGGCAACAGTGAGAGACTTATTTCTGGAGAGAGTAATTTTCAAAATTAGTAGTTCGAACTGTTTGGGTATGGACCTGGAAAGTATGACATTACTTTGCAGGCTCTCTCTGCAGTAGACTGCAACTCCTCCCCTTTGGCAGATCTATCTTGACGGAAGATGTTATAGTTGGGTATGGAAATCTCTGAATTTTTGGTGGCCTTCCTGAGCCAGGATTCAGACACAGCAAGGACATCAGGGTTAGCAGAGTGTGCTAGAGCAGTGAGTAAAACAAACTTAGGGAGGAGGCTTCTGATGTTGACATGCATGAAACCAAGGCTTTTACGATCACAGAAGTCAACAAATGAGGGAGCCTGGGGACATGCAGGGCCTGGGTTTACCTCCACATCACCCGCGGAACAGAGAAGGAGTAGTATGAG